>NC_043988.1:21764238-21801738 GCF_902150065.1 Myripristis murdjan
GAGTCACATTGAAGATGACGTCACAGCAGTTTCACGCAGCGTCGCTATGAGGAGCAGCCATACCTTGGGGGGACACTATCTGCACTGAAAAACGAAATCCAGAAGTACCTGTTACCAAAAGCAAGTACAGTCGAGCCGTACCATCCAGTGGAAAAGCGGCTTAAGCAGCTATATATCAACTAAATCAGTGGAGGTGTAAACATGTCTTGGACTCCTTCAATACAGCAAATCTGTCTTACATTTCTAAATATATGGGTCTGTGATTTTCACCATATGTAAATTTGCAGCCCCTGAGTAAACCAACTTGTAATTTAGTTATATTTGCTGTCCGTGGACACAAGCTGAAAGCTTTACAACAGCAAACACTTCATCTTTCCAACCTGTTTGAAAATCTCCCGCGGCTCTAATTCTGAGCAAAACAAGAACATCGAAATACAGAATTTCATCTCATCCCATCCCCATTTAAAGTTGTTCATTGCCCTATAGCACAAATCAGACTCTAACAAACATCTGTTGCAAAGCGTGAAGGCTTTTCTCAGTTTGTCCCAGAGTTTGGAATACTTTTTATAGAGATAGGAAAGAAAGAAAAAAACTCATTAGAGTATAAGAAATGAAAGGTCTGTCTAAGTTCAAATCTTAAACAAAGACACAGCATGGTACATGAATATCGACAGTAGGTGTTTCCTTTGTGTGGTGGTGTGTGATTGGGTTTGAGCTAAGTTTCATTTAACAACCTAGAGGTTTAGTCTGCCTGTATAGTTCTGCTCATCATGCATTCTGTATGATCTAAGAGCATTAGTTTGACTCTGATTACTCTTGCAACTCTGCCCTGATAAAACATCTCCATTAATGAGCTCCCTGCCTTAATGATAACCCCCACACTCTTAATGAGACAACTCACCTTAATGAGAAAGGGAACATAGATGGGTATGCACTGTAAGAAAATTAAAACACATATAGGCACATACTTGGCTCCGAGTAAGCTGAGGAAAAATCTGAGAGCACTGGCCTCTCCAGAGTACTGCAAAAATAAAGAGAGGGAGAGAGAGTGGCTCCAGAATTTAGATTTTACTAAGTACACAACTCTATAAATTGGGGAACCTCAATGAAAAAGCCTTAGAATTAAATCTCTGGGTGTGGGTGTGTGTGTGTGTGTGTGTTTTTTTTTTTCTTTTTTTTTTTTCTTTTTTTTTTTGACTGTTTTGGATTCTACTTGTTTTCCCTGACTTAAGACCAAGATTCATACATCCACATCATTAGTACACTTGTAGGCCTGTAGGAGATTAAAAAGCACTCACAGATTGGCTGAGAGAGAAATATGGAGGAGCGCAAAAGCAATTACATCACCTTAATAAGAAAGGCTGATAGAAACACAGAGAGAGCAAAGTTGCTAAAGTTAGACAACAGAATTAATCAAGAGGGCAAATGCCCATTCTAAAAAAAGGGAGAAAAAAAGACTTTCAAAATGCATTTTTCACCTGTCTGCTCTGGTCTGCGTCAGGTCTAGCCAGCACCATGACGAAAAAAAGAAATCTTTAGATATCATATCTGGATTTCGAAGATAAAAAAGGGGGATGAGTCACAGTAATTCCTGACATTTTGTTTTTTAGGGGCAAGCTACAAATTCAGTTACAGAATTTTATATGAACTAAAGGACAACATTAGGAGGGGAGAGATTTGAGGAAGTGATATAAATGGATTTGGTATAGGGATATCTGGTTACTATTGACCCTTCCTCCTTATCCTCACCTCACCGTCTACCCACACCATTTCTCATTCTTTCATCTACCCCCCCTCCTCCCCCTAGGCCTGCTTCTTCTTCTTCTATTCTCAGTGGAAAACCTCTCTTTCTGTGTCACACTCCTCTCTGCCACCCTCCCCTTCTCTTTTCTCTGCTTTTTCCCCCAATCCTCTTTTCTTCCCTTTTCCCCTTTTCCCCATTTCTCCCAACCTTCCTCTTCCTGTTTCCCCCATCATTTCCTTTCCTTTCCTCTCCTTTCCTTTCTTGCCCTCCGTCCATTTTTTTTCTCATCTCCTTCCCCTCCTTCCTCCTCTGCTCTGCCTCTCCTCCCTTGGGCTCCCAGCCAGTATTAGGGTGTTATTCACATCCATCCTCCCCTTTCCCTCCTTCTTCTCCCTCCATCTCTCCCCCTGCACTGTCTTCTCATTTTCATGCGGCTCGCTGGGTAGCCATGCTCTGCGTCTTTATCTCTGTCCGTGGGAGAGGAGGTGGCTGAGTTCCAGGGACTAATGGACTTTTGGAAAACGCAGACAGCCATGCATCACAGTCCTGAGAACTGGAGGAAGAAAGAGGCAGACTTTGGAATGAGGGAGAAGGAGAAGGGAATGGAAAGAGATGAGAAGAAGGAGGAGAGGTACAAGTGAAAGTGGTAGTGAAGGAAGAATGAAAGTCAGAGGTTATTAAAAGGCAATGCAGGGAAGAAGAAATTAGTTCCCAGGTCTTTTTTTTTATCTATACTTGGGTCATCTGTGATATATTCAAGCAGAGATTATGAGCCAGGCCAATGGGGCCGGTTTCCAGGGACCTCTGACCATCAGGGGCCTCCAGGCCACATGGCCCTGGGTTAATGAACTGAGATGGAAAAATGTGTAAAGATCCACAAACATTACTTGACCATTTGGCACTAAATGTAGGAAAAATGTGAAATAAATGAAGATCTGTCTCTTGGCCTCTCAGCATACACAACACCCTCTGAGCACTAGGGGCCTGTAGTGCCCCTCAGATCTAAAATATATATTTCTTTGAGTATGAGTCAGTTAATGAATAATATTGCAACACTGATATTGTGGATCTAAGCTGTAGCCAGCTAGTCATGGTGCATTTATGACACAGTCACGGCATATCATTGTCACTTTTATCATGGAAGACCTTGAATTTTTTTTAGTTAGGCTGTATGTTTTGCTGACCCTAGCCCTGTTATGTTGTAAAGCTTTTGTAAGCTGTTTTTGTGTCACATCTAGGTAGTAGTGTTTTCTATTTTCCTCTCTGTCACACAGATATCGTACCTCCTCTTCCACAGCAGGCAATGCACTCTCCTGAGTAGACTTGGCCTGACCTTTTCCCTCTTTGTGCAGAGCTGCCTTGATGTCAGGGGATGGGGACAAGAACCCACTAGGCAACAGAAAGTCACAATGGAGTGTCCACCCTGGCCATCAGTGTTGACAGGAGCTACTAATAGATAGGGGAATTGCCAGTGTGCTTCACAACTTTGTACACAGTCTGGTTCCAATGATCGGCTGTTTTATGTTTTTCTCTTACTCCAGCATTCCTCTTGAGAACATTATCTCGATTTCCAAGATGGACTCACTAACCTTGGCATCATATCTCTACTTGTGCTTGTGAGCAACTCTCTCACTGTGTTCAACATTACCTGATAAAGAGACCAACCTTACCATTTTGTGTCATTTTTAGTACAATTATAGTCAGGAACTAACAACTGCTCATAGTCCCACCAACTGGCCTGACTCTCCTCCAGTGTGCCAAGCATTTTGTAGGAGTGTCTGACTACAGCATTCAACAGGCTTTGCCACATTGGTGGTAAGAAGTTTTTCTGGTTTTCTTAATCTCCAACAACTGACACAGCTCCTTGATGACAGTAGACTCAAAATCTCAGCCCTGATCACTATGTAGGCCTTCTGGTATGCCACAATGAACAAAGAAACTGTTTCACAGTGTCTTAGCCACAGTTCTGGATCTCTGATCAGAAGTCAGCAGCACTGGGCACCCTGGTGGCTCACCGTGTAGAGCACATACCATGTAACACTAAGGTCGCAAAAACCAGGATTCAAATCCAGACCAGACCCTTTGCTGCATGTCATCCCCTTTCTCTGCCCTGTCTTTCTCCACTGTGACTGTCTAATAAAGCATAGATGCCCAAGAAGTCAGTACCACAACAGCATATTTAGTAAAATGGTCAGTTTTGTCAACGGTCAATGACTCGGCTGGTAACTGGGTCAATCCTCTGCTCAGCAGCCCATTCCAGTGGTGTTCTCAGAAAAATGCTGGTTCCTGGAATTAAGTCAGCATGAGATAACTCACTGGTGACTTCCCAGCAAATGGGTGCTTGAGGTCAGAGATATGGGAGGATTTTGAGCACAGGACTTCTTCCTGGAAAGCATATAACATGCAGTGAGGTCATTCTGCTGTTTTGCTATCCTGGAGCACTCTTTAACAAACCCTCTATAATACGCTGTAAATCCAAGGAAGCACTTATGCTCACAGATGGCCACATAGTGAGATTAGCAATCTTCTCAGGATCTGTTTCAACCCCATTTTCAGAAACAATGTGTCCCAGGTGTGATGGAAGAGAGCGAAGTTCTGGTCAACTCTCAAAGTGAAGGAGATCTCAGGAGACTGTGCTGTCTTATGTCTTATGTTTATTGATGCTCAGCTAAGGAGAACAGAGTATGAGCGCTACAAGTGCAAACTCTGTGTAGCACCACACCAATACTGAGGGTTGCTCACTGGCATGCCTTATTTGAAGGAGGTATCTTTACCTAAGTATGCTAGAGGTCAGCAGATCTGTGTTAGTGAAAGACGTCAGTCTGGTCTTGTCTCACAATATGTGGCATATCTCAGACTTACGGCCTTGGTGGTATGGTGGCAGTACATCTTATCGATACAGCTCAACAGGGCCTAATGTGACCTTACAGCTACAGAGGAAATTCCTTCACACCAGGTATCTTCCAGATTTCTTGAAAAAGTGGCACTTTTCAGGTGAGAGTCAGAATCACCACTTTCATTTGAATCAGATTTGAGAGACTGATCAGTTGTGGCCACTGCAGATGCAAAGGGCTTCGGTACTTCAGTATCACTCTGGCTTTGTAAGGGGTGAGTCAGGTTCAGTCTGATGGTATTAGACTCAAACTATACAACCAGTGATTGTCAACTGGTGGCCTGAGTGCCACATCTGGCCCACAGAATATTAATGAATTCAGAAAATGTATGGAGGAAAGGCATTTTTTTCTGGTTGGCTTGCCACAAATTTTATAAGGGACACAAATCTTGCAGTAAGGATTGTACCAGATAAAGAATGGTAATTCATCTTTTTCTCTCTTTCTTTAGGCCAGATTTCAGTAGTAGCCTCGGCTCTAGAAGCAAATGAATCATGGCAACAGATTTAACTGTGCATGAACAAGGAAGATTTATGAACATGTGTTCAAGAAAAAAATGAAAAGAAAAGCATTGTAGTCCAAGTCAGTGTGTACAAGTCTTTATCTCAGTCAGTACTCAGTGTTTGTCTAAGCTTTGTCAGTCAAGGTTCAGTTCAGTTTGTCTTTAATAGGATCCTTATTTACTTACCACACTTGATTATCAGTTATCTATACAGTGAATAATCACTGTAAGTAAGGGCAAGTGGTAAGTATTTGCATTAAACAATCAAATTTTAAAACAATAATATTTAAATAACCCACAAAAAACACTGGTTTTCCTGAACTGGGCACAACACCACTAATACTGACTCTAGAGTTAATCTGAAAGGAGAGAAAAACTGGATCAGACCAGGTACTCTCGCTGATTATAATACAGTTGCATTATCCCACTTAAAACGCACAACTTTAGCTTACCTTGTAAAACAACGAACATATTTGCATGCCAAAGTTTATCCATCACATAGCCTAATAGCTAAATGCATTACTAGTAGGGATGGCTCGATACCACTTTTTCACATCCGATAGCGATACTGCAGCCTTGAGGATCGGCCAATACCGATCCGATTCTTTTTGTCACTCTAAAAGTTGTTAATAATACGTGGATGTAATTTGCTTGATACTGACATCTAAAAACACCACATTCACTGTACAACAACTATTCTGGTCCGCTAAAGAAAGAAGGAAAATATGTGACAACAACTGAAGTCATGTGTAACTGCTGTGCCTTAAACTTAAAGCACACATCGCTTTTAACAGCATTTGTAAACACAACAGACCCAGCTGCACCATTCAAATGTTAGAAATAAAATACAAGTACAACTTGGTGCAAATTTTGCATGTGAGTTAGTTTTATCAACTCGGAGTAGTTTCACCTCGAGTTAAGCGCGTGCACAACAGCTATAAGACGAGTCACCATGGCAACGGCGAAGCGTCAGGCTGCGTTTTTCACCCCAGTTGAATTGGAAATCTTAATGCATTCATACAGCGAGTTAGAACATGTTTTTTTGTTTTGTTTTGTTTTGTTTTGTTTTGTTTTTTTTAAATTGCAACACCGCTGCAGCAGCAAAGGAGAGGGAGATGGCGTGGGAGAACATTGCTGCTCGGGTCAATGCGTAAGTTTAAATGTAGTCCGTTGCAATCAATAATATTACAGGGGAAAACTGCTTGAATTACTGCTGGCCTATGAATTTATTTCATTTAGGTGACGTGGAACGGTAACGCTCAAAAAGATAATTGTCTAGAAATGCTAAAACATCTATGCGCGGTCTTACAACCATCTCCCAACGAATATTTAATTCTCTGCGCAGTAACACTGCACCTTCATCCACGAGATCGTTGTCGAAAGGACATGCCATGTTCGTGAAAAAAGACGCCATCTAACTACTAATGGACTTCTAACAAAGGCCTACTGACTGTTTTTTTTTTTAATCATTAAAAAAAAAAAAAAGGCAGAACTAATATGCCACGCCAAAACTTGCCTGCTGACTGAATGAATGAGGAAGTTAAATACCGTGTGTGGCTGAAAGAGGGTGGACACAGAGAGAAACTCGAGGTTTCATGAGAAAAACCTGGTCCCGACCAGGTTAGTTTCATGGAGTCTCTTACTGCGGTAACTGACCGAGAGCTTAAGTTACCTCCCTCTGTGAAACAGGCTAGAGTTACCCCTCTTTCTCTGCTTTGAGTTACCTCCCTTTGTGAAGCGGAAAACTAAAAGTTTCCCTCATTTCAGGGTTAACAGACTCAGAGTTTTCACTAAACCTGCTTTGGGAAACAGACCCAAGATTTGCTGCACTAAAATAAAAACGGTTCGTTTTTCTTTGCACTCGCCTGTAAAAAGTCCGTACTCCTTTCCATGCTGCTTCTTCAGATGCTTTATTAAGTTCGTTGCGTTAAAACATCCGGTTTTGCTACCACCCCTTGAGACACTCATATTGCAAACGTTGCGTCAAAAACGTATGGCTTTTGACATGACTACAGCCAGAGCCCGTCTAACTCTATATTAGACATTCTCTGCTACAGCTCTGCAGGCTTCTGCTCACATGACGAAAACACAGGCACATGGCAACCATGGCGACAGCTCGTCTGTGTTGCGGCATGTCGCGCAAAGTGAAGTTGAGGATATATGAGATAGCTTGGGCTTATGGATCGGATCGGACGGGTTCTAATAAAAAAATCCGATACCCGATCCAGTCACTTTGGCCTGGATCGGACCCGATCGGACCATCCCTAATTACTAGTGAGCAAGGGCAACATTCACAGGAGATTTACTTTAAAAATGCACAAAAGAAAATGAACGCAACTACAAAACGGTTCATGGTGATCTTCAGTCACTCAGCAATTGCAACTAAGAAATAGCCAATATGATTCAGTACTCCTTCAAGGTATTCAGTTTGCAAGTTAAACTTTCAGCCAAGTATCATCACTCAACTCAATGCCACATTGCAAACAAGGAAGGACTTCCTCCTTCCCGATATGAGGCAATGTCTCATTTGATACCCTAATGTGTCTAGTGACATGACTAAATTTCAAGGAAAAGTCAACTGTTAATGGCGTACATTTTGTGTGGGCTACACTTTTTATAGTGGATGTTTATGAGGAACCTTCAAAGACACTTGGGCCCTTGGGCCTCATTGGACCATGATCCAACCTTGAACGCATTTTGACATAATATCTAACAGCCCGAATATAAAAACAAAAGATTCCTGACAATGGAGGATCAAGAGCCTTGAAGTTTACTTGCCAAAAACAAAATATCAAGGATGCACAGGGTGATGTCAGTCTAACACAGAGAACTTTTGTTCCTTGTTCTTGTGTTCTTGAGAAGTTTTCTCTCTCGGAGTCAGCTTGGCAACAATGTTCTCCATAAAGACACAAGAATCGATCTATTTTTTTTTATCCAATACCAAGAACTCCAGGTCAACAGAAGTATCAACCAGGAGTTGTTGGATTTGATAAACACCTCTAGAGGGAGAGGGAAAAGGAGGGCTATAAGTTTTAGTCTGAGACCTACCAGCTGGAATAGCTTCAATTGCCTAGGAGACATCTCAGCTTGGTGTGAATCAATAGTGCACACATACACACAAACACACATTTGCTGACATTGGTACCCTCTGTAATGCACACAAGGGTCGTGACCTCTAGAGAAGAACAATGAATCCTGTGTTTCTATCGTCTGAATCCTGATGTCACACATCACGTTCCACAGACACACAGAGGCAAAAACATATTCAAGAACTTGTTTGGTAGTTGGAGCAGGGATCATTTCCAGGCCACAATCTCTGCCCTCATTGTCTGCATCTGGTCAGGAAAACATGGATGTGGAAATGCATCTGTAATGACCCAATGTGACCCACCAGTGACAGAATCATTCCTAGTCTCACTGCAGACCTCATCATGCTGCAAGACATGCATTTCCAAGTATATCTAAAGTCTGTGAGGGAAGAGACTGTAATTTGCAGTCAGCATGTTGACATTCAGCCCAAGTACAAGTTGAACTCTAGGGCAGGCTTCTGTCAACCACAGTCATAACTAAGAGAATTGTGCAAACTCTGGGGTCTGATCTTTACTTTCTCTTTGACAGACTTTCATGCTGACAATATGAGGAAACACACATAAAAATCTCTGACCCTGTCATGTTGGTTGCATACTGGGATGGTGACTGTTAGGTTCAAAAAGTGGAGGGAACTTAAGCCGAAAGCAAGGAAGGCTCAAGCAGCATCACAATAGCAGATGCTTTCAAATATTGACGATATCATAGGACCAGTGAGACTGTATGATCTGGATATTTTGTATTATAAAATAACAGCTGTTCACCCATTTTATGTGAATGTGATTGTACAACCATTCAAATTAGAGAGGTACTGGCACTTACTAGCTTACTAACTGGTAGTTGCCAGAGTTGCTCAGGTTTTGCTTTCTGATGTCAGATATTCTGTGCTGGGCTTATTGACATTCATTCATTTTAACAGTAATTCTGGTCCTACAGGTAAAGCTCCTTCCAAAATCATAATTATTCAGAGATAAATAGCAATTGTTGAAAAAATCTCATTCAATTTAATTACCTTTGGGAATAAATGGTGCTACAGTGAGCGATGGTGTGAGAGTACTCATCTGCCTAAATCTGTCTGCCAAAGCATCTGTCTGAGTGTATCAGTCATCATTTTCTCTTCTTGGCTTCATAACTACTTCCATCCCACAGTTCCAATTAAAACTTCTCCATATTATTCCTATGTCTAGCATATTACCATATGCAAGTCTTTTTTATATAACTCCGATATACTGATAAGCTGTAGCTTTGAGGCTTCCAGATAAATTCTCTTTCTAAAACGGGAACTACTGCAATGTGTGCCAGCGTTTTCTGTTGTTCCTTGGTGGTGGGAAAGAACTCCTACACAGTATTTAGACCATTTGACACCAAAGCTCATGACTCAAGCCAATTCTAATAATCTTAATTTAGGAGGTCTTGCAGCTCCTCAGTGGTGTGAGAAACAGCTTAGGCTGTGTTGAATCTGCCTTTTGTTTTATAAAAACTACTATAGTAAGATGTTAAATTGATTTAAGCCATTCTGCATATTGTCTGAGCCTAGTCAGTGTCCAATTTGGTGGCATTGGCATGGCACCTCTGCTGTTTTGTCTTGCTGATGGATTTTGATCTCTACGGTTCATTGGAGCAGTTTGAGACAGAGTTTGAAGCAGTCGGTATGAATGTCAGCCCCTCCAAATCAGTGGCTTTGCTTTCCTCCTCGAAAAACATGGCCTGTACCATACAGGTGAACAGCTGTCATATGTGGACAATTTCTGGAATCTTGGTGTCTTATTCACCAGTTTGGGTGAAAGGAATCATGAGATTTACCACAAGTTAGCTGTAGTGGCTGCAGCAACGCAGACATTATATTGGACTACAATGGTTAAAAGTGAGCAGAGCCACAAAGCAGAGCTCTCAAATTACTGTTTGATTTTCATTCTGACTGTCACCTAAGTTCACATGCTTTGGGGAATGACTGAAAGATGCACCCCCTTTTGGAGGTATACCAGGCATGACTGAGGGAGAAGGCCCCAGGGCAAGTCCAGGACTCAATGGAGAGACTTGATCTCCCAGCTGGGAGACAGAGACACCTGCCAGTCTCTCTGGAGGAGCTTGAGGAGGTTGAAGGAAATGACATCTGGGTTGCTCATGGATAAGTAGCAGGAAAATTGAAGGGAAGGAAGGACTCTCTGAATCCACTAGCCACTGTGGCTGTTTGACTAAAAGGTTAGTTTCATGCTCTGCTGGTTAGTGTTAGAGGTTTGAAGATGTCAGGGATGAGGCAGCAGTAGCAGAAGAATCTGTTGATTTGTCTGTCATGCCACAGACCCATAAGGAAGTTGGTTAAAATCATTACAAAATTCCTCTGATTTGTGGCATTCAGTGACAGGGAGGGGAAATATGAAAATTTGATTTGGAGCAATGGATTTTTGACAGCACCACAGCAACTGCACAGAGAAAACATGCCAACAAAAATGTTGTGTCTGGTATGGGTGAGGAGAGTGAGCCTGATGCGTGACAGCCTCTTGGTCTGTCATCACTGCCTCTTTTCCACTGAGAGGAAACAAGAGAAGAAGCTCAAAGAAACACAACACACATTACAGTTATGAAAGGCAGGCAAAGCAGAGAGGGGGAGATGGGAAGGTCTCTGGACTGCCGCTGCTATTTTCTTACTGAGTGTCATCCTAACCCATTGATGTGAGCCCGCTGTACACAAAAAGACATCAGGTGTTGTGTGTTTGGTACAAAGGGAGAAAAACTGAGTGCTGAAACTGACCTTTGTTTTATGTTCAGAAGGTCAGTAAGTTTAAATACTGCAAAGTTTACCATGTGTGAGTAATGGGTTTATCGATGTGTTTTTCAATCTGAATGATGTGCAGATGAAGCCTCTTACTGTAGCTTAGATTTTAACTTCCCAAGAGACGCATATGATCAACCGTCTGTTCTGTCTCTTTCTCATCTGCAAGTCTTTGTAAGGTTTTTTTTTCTCTCTTCTCTTTCTCTTGCTGTACGTCTGGCTCATTCTGTCACCGTCTGCCTGTGCCCCTGTCATGGGACAACACCATTTCATTTCTCTTTCTCTCTGTCTCTCTCTCAATCTGTCTCGATTTCCCATAGCTTTCTCTACTTGGCCTCCCTGCTGTGCAGATGTTGTTTTTTTTTTCTTTTTTCTTTTTGTTGCCAAAGACTTCAGAGAAGATCAAAGAAACAAAGTATCTAAAATGCAAAATAAAAGTGTTCATTTTGCATATACTTGCTGACCTTGGTATTTCAAAACTTTTGTCCTTGTTTCTGTTGGTCTGAGAGTTTTTTGATTTTGTATAAGAAAACACAAACTTGGGTCAGGACCTTAAAGACTGGTCAGACAGAAAAAGAAAGAAGACTGCTCTCTCTCTCTCTCTCTCTCTCTCTCTCTCTCTCTCTCTCTCTCTCTCTCTCTCTCTCTCTCTCTCTCTCTCTCTCTCTCCCTCTCTCTCTCTCTTTTCTCTCTCTCTCTCTCACTTAGATAAAAGGGAAAAGTTCAGAAAGGTACCTGTTTCCAAGGGGCAGACTTGGGGCACACACACACTCCCTACCAAGTTATGCAATAATTATACACACATTGTTCCCCAATTCAAGACAAAAAAAAAAAAAAAAAAAAAAAAAAAAAGTTTTTTTCACACTGGGCATACAAGTGCTTTGAATAAAACATAGTTTGTTTGTAAGATTTATTTCCCCCTTCAAGGGAGATGAGGTAGATTGCTGAATCAAAGTCAGTGGGTGGTGTAAAGCTTTGGCAATTCTAAATGCTCAAGATGCACTGCCTCCCTTCTTACCTCAGATGCCAGCAGAATGCTGTTTAATGATGCATTGTTTCTTTACTCCTCTCATGGAAAGCGCCAAGAAATTGAGTATTTTTATTGTTTTTATGTGTGCATATTGTATGATGTATTCATGCATAATATATTATATCTGTGCCATATTGTTCTCTACCGTTTACTCCTCTATAATGTGTATTTGAATCAAACATCAACAAAGCCTGACACATTTCTGGGTTGACTTTCATTTATCCTTCTTGGAATACTTCAAAGTCCCTATTCACCTGGTGTTTCTATTAAATTGCCCTCTTCTGAACCAGAAATGCTGCTTGTACATTGCTTCAGTCCAGTTCTGTTTGGCTGCAGCTGCATTATAACTTTTCGCTTTGGCTGGATATTAAACTGCACAAAGCAGCAATAGAGTAAATTATGTCCATTTTATTATATACCTAGGATACAGCAACAATGTACATGAGATGTAGTGTACATGATGTAACTTCAATGCAGTGTGGATCCAGCTAAATTTTCTTGTCTCCTGAGGAGAATTTGGTCCAATATTTTCAATAAAAAACGGTTTTCAATAAACCAAGCTCTGAAAGTACATAAACTGTTTTTGTTAGCACAATAAAAACCCATAACAGTTCACCACAACAAATACCAAATGAGCATTAGTTGGTAAAACCAGACAGGGAGTCAATACCTTGACATAGTGCAATAAAAAGCTGCTAAATATGCACTTATCCCACAGGCAAAAGGCACTATCATGTGCAAATTAAGGAATGTGATTGCAGTGGGGATAAATTAAACCTTCTTTCCTTGACCATTTAGTTCATATTCCATTTCCATTGACCTGTAAGCCCCTGGCCAGAAATCAAACTAGTGACCCCCCGGGGTTGCATTCATAAAATATGCTAAAATAGAGCTCCTGTTCCGAGCACAGCTTGCATTTCAAGGCATAATCACATACAAGGTTAGGCGACTTGACCAGTGACCCTCAATCAGTACATCTGTTCTTAGCAGATTTGTAAATACGGGCTTTTGCTAATAGTTGGTCTTTTTGAATTGAAAGTCAAGCTACTGAAAAGGGATGCTCACCCCAAGATCAGCTACTTCTATAATAAAAGCTTAACTAATTGCCAGTTCCTTGCTTAACTGTGTAACCAGAAATGTGAAGCCAGTAATAACTCAAGTTCAGTAAATGAACTAGATTTTTTTCAGCTACTTTTAGGTTACTTTATTTCCAAAATTCTTAGCTGAAGTTCAACAGTTTATTCTAATACAGAGTATAAAAAGATAAGCTACAAGTGTTCTCATAACTTGCAGTGATTATGTAGTATGCCATACAGTGTAAAGCAGAACACAGTAATCCTGATACCTGTACTCAGTCACTCCTCAAGCTTTGTGTTGTCACACCTTGGCTATATTGAACACGTAATGTATGTGGACTCAGCGGATGTTCCGTGGAATCTGTCTTTTTACTGGCTACTGCAGTGCACATATGGTGTGTGATAAGTCACAGACAAAACATTATGATGAGGACTCATGTTGGGATTGTGTGAGATTGAGTCAGTTTTTGGACCCAGCACAGCACTTTTTCACTGAGTTCGTGTGAACCAGGGAAGTTAACGTCGACAGGCAACCATGGCTATGGATAAAGTTACGAAGCAATGCTAGCTGGTCCTGGCAAAATAAATTCCGACAGGCTGATCTAAGTTAAAGTAATTTCCTGTGTACTGGTAGTTTAAAATACACACACTTTATGACTCATTTCTGTGTAAAAGGGCTGTGTACCCCTCACATAAAAAATTACAGATGACTGGTCTACTTTTACGGATCTCTGCTGCCCATACACACCACTTTATGCACTACTTTCACACCTGGTGGAACCACTTTCATTGATTATAGTGCAAGCGTACTATTGCAACATCCGCTCGGTGAACAGTCCTCATACATTTCGTGTTCGTAGTGGCCACGTCATGAGTCATGCGTAGCTTCCACTGTTGCTCAGCAACGCTCCACACAGAAAAAGGCTGATGCCCTAGAAATGGATGAACTCTTATTCCACTCCAGCAGCACAGCTGTTATGAACCCGTACCCATCAGCTGTGTGTGTGTGAGAATTCATTCAGAAAACAGGCACACAAGAACATATCTTGGTCATAAAAAAGGCACACTTGACACTTATCAAAAGCAAACAAATGCAACACACAACTTCATTATGAAAAATACAATTGAACAAAGGGACGATGAAAAGGAAACAGAGAGAAATAATAATTTTGCTGCCAGATCCTATTAAGGGTGGCATCTTAGTTTTGGCTCACTGATCCGTCTCGGATGATCCGTCTCACCAACATCTGTCTCCAATTACTCCTCTCCTCCACTATCACATCTCTCATCGGCTTAACGGGGTCTGAGCAAAGATTTGCATACAGCATGGCAATAGGCGATTAATTTCTGTTTTTTTTCCCTCTTCCTGGAGAAACAAAGAGGACTAATGACAGCTGAGGGTAATTAAACAACAGAAAAAACAAAGAGAGAAGAGGGATTGAAGAAGTTGTCATATTGCATCGCGGGGGATGGTGGTGCCTGTTGCCACCAGAGCAAGCAGGCGAGACAGAGCGCTGCGTGAGGGATTGATGCCACCTGTGTGCCAGGCTTTCATCATGTGAGATCTAGGCAAGAGCTTATCCATTAGTTTTGGTTCTTGGGAGGGGCAAATGGTTGTTCATTCATCTTAGAAAATGACAAGCAAAGCTGTTTTTGCTGTGGAGTATGAGGATGAAAGTATCACACTTATGTGCTAAACTTCAAACTTCGATGCTACAAAATAAAGATGTTCTATTTTATCTTTTTTCAAACAGTTTCTGTAATTTTTAACCATGGGGACAAATAACCTACCAAGCTTCTCTTTTTTGACAGAAAAG
The DNA here is from genome assembly GCF_902150065.1 of Myripristis murdjan. NCBI lineage: Eukaryota > Metazoa > Chordata > Actinopteri > Holocentriformes > Holocentridae > Myripristis > Myripristis murdjan. The sequence goes on from NC_043988.1 coordinate 21,779,159, forward strand.
TACAAGACTGCAACTTCTGTTCTGAACAGAACGGTACAGTTTAGGTACAATACAGTATTTGCCAGCACAAGTCATTGTGTTCCGTCTCATCTTTTAAAGAGGAACTGTCCTAAAATAACCTCCCCCACGTATATTGATGCAACTTGACGCATATAGGGAGGTAAGAAGCGGTGCCGCCTCTCTTTCCTGTGCTGTGATTGATTTGTTTGCACGTAATCCAATCTTTATTCAGATTTAGAGATATCTGCAGGAAGGCGGCTAGCGCAGACTGGGGGGAGTGTTTGGCTGGGGAGCAGCCTCTCGTTGTAATGCTCTCTGATTTGTCAAATGAGGCCTAAACAAAGGCAGTACAGAGCATGTGGGATGCAAGTAAAAATGATACAGAGAGAAGGAGCCAAGAGATGGAGCTAGCTGGCTTAAATATAGACAAAGCTGTTTGTGAGACTGTTTTATTATTTGTATGTGAGGGAGGAAGTGAGGCAACAAAGAAAAAGAGAATAAGAAAAAGTATATAAAGTATACATGTGTATTTACAAAAAGAATGTTTCCCACACAGCCACTTGCTTTCCTTGGGTGCTGGTCAAGCACAGACAATTCAGATATGTTCAAATCTTGCAGCACACCAACAAATCTCTAGACCCACTTGATCAGTGTGCTGTTTAGTTCAACATATTTTACACGTAAAAGACATGGCAAGCAAAGCTTTTTGCATATTTCCTCATCAAGCTTGCTCGAAGCAAGATGCACAGCACGTTGATTGCCAAGTTGTTTTTTTTTACTTGCAAAATTTGTTGAAATAAATAGTTTATTGATCAAGTGGGTATAAAGCTTGGTTGGTCCAGCAGGATTTTTGCATTTTTAGAGGGTTTATGGAGCATATACATGTGTTTTCTGATGTTTAGATATTTGGAGAAGCTGTTGTACAGTGTTACATGTGTGAGAGTTAAAGATAGCAGAGGCTGATTTGAGTTGGGCCTTGTTCATGCTCTCTCTCTCTCTCTCTCTCTCTCTCTCTCTCTCTCTCTCTCTCTCTCTCTCTCTCTCTCTTTCTCCCTTTCTCTTACTCGCTAATTCGCTCACTCTTCCTCTGTCACCCCCACCAACTACGCTGTAACACTCTCATTTGCAAAATCAGACAAATTCAAAGCCACAGGAGAATGATGCATGAAAACATATGCAGACATATGCAGAGAGTGAGTGCCCTGGGGACATAGTTTAGAGTTGGTAGCAATTTTATGTGTACTTGGGTGTGTGTTTGTATGTGTGTGTGTGTGTGTGTGAGAGAGAGAGACAGACAGACAGACAGACAGACAGACATATTCAGAGAGAGGGAGAGTAAGTGTGGGAGATTGTGACAATAAAATGCATACGTCAGTAATTTTTTGCATTAAAACCATTCTTAAACTGCCGTGAATGTGTCACCCTGTAGCTCAGATATTTTCCTCATAGCCCCAGAGCCATCACCACCAAGTAAAGCAAAGTGTCGTGATGCTGTGTTGCATCAGTGAGTCTGTACAGACCAATATAGAAAAGCCTTTAGCTTCACAACCTCAGTCTTAAAGACTTGTTGGGCAACATTTTGTCAAATGCAAAAAACAGGATGAGCCAATTTGTTGTTATATTTATGCTGTAAAAATTAAATCTCCTACATTTGCCTCTTACATTTTCTCCATCCCTGATCAAGGCATATTCCCCTTTGTTTAAAGCTAAGTAATTCATTGGCAGATTTTTAAAGTAATGGAAATGGGTTATGTTGCCTGCTGTGAGGATAGGGATGAGCAGGCCTCCCAAAATCCATGTGGGTAACACAATGGTCTATGCAGAAATAATACATGAATAAAACTACCCTTGTTGGCAAAACTGCCTTCCTAATTATGGCCATAAGTCTAAATCTGAAGAAAAGAAGAAAAAAAATCCATCGTTTCAAGGCTTCAATACTGAACATTTAAAAGAATGACTCTGTGCTAAGGGACAATTTGTTGATAACTTTTTAACTGTAAAATTCATGTTCTAAGTAATCATAAAGGAGGATGAAGAAGGGTAGAGAGAGAGAGAGAGAGAGAGAGAGAGAGAGAGAGAGAGAGCTGGCCACTATAAGAAATCTGTGCAGGCTCTTGTGTCACCTACTGAGTGTTGTATTTGTCAGTATACCATATGAGACAACTGCATAGTATAACTATCACATGCAACACAGTACTGTAGTTTCTACCATGAACGGCAGCTTTTTTTTTTTTTGTTTCAATGATGCAGTACTTGAAGATTACCTTTCAGGCTTTGTTCGTTTCCTTATGTAACTCCAGATTGCCTGGAGAAAGTAATTATGGGGGGAAAAAAGCCAAGCGAGCAGCCCTAAGGTTAGTGATCATAGAAGTTTTGGAGAAAGGTTACAGAAGGTTGTTCAGTGTTGTTTTAATTCAAATGAAAATATTGCCAGGTCTGTTCTTTGATGTTTTTTTTTTTTTTTTTATGGACTACTAGAGCTTCCTTTAGCCCTCCCTTGGTCAGAAGCTCTCATTGCATCTTCAGTGAAGTCTTTAACTGGAACTAAAGAAGAAGAACATGTCATTTTTAATGTTGGTTTTCAGAAGAATTTTCAAGATTTACCTGTTTCTTTTAAGGCCGGTCTTGGTCAGGCTTCTTTCTAAATTGCCAAGCTCTATTGTAGCGTACATCCATTATCGAGACCCCGTTCAGAAGTCTAAATTGAAGACAGAAGGTCATCATCCCTCCCATCCATCTCCCCGGCCATTAAGCCTTTTCTTAAAAATCATAGCTCTACGCTGCAACGAATATGTGTTTGACAGCCTCAATGGTAGGCTATTACGGTTTTATAAAATGATTCTGCCATAACAAAAACCCTTCAGAAGCAATAAAGAAGACATAGAGCAGATAAACAATAAAACAGCAACAGCATTAGAATCGTTTGTCTTCTGCCGCAGAAGTAGAGATGAAAATTAAAGGGTGGGTGTGAGTGATTGAGAAAAGAAAGAGGAGGGAGAAGCAGGAGAGATGGTGGGATGGTTTTAATTTAGTGATTATGGATATTACTGGGTTATCCAAGTCACATTTGTGGGAGAGAAAAACAAGGCTCAATGCAATGATTAGGATTCATTGGTGGCTGTCTGGAGTGTGTGCATGTGGGTGGGTGGGTGGATGGGTGGGTGTGTGGGTGTGTGTGTGTGTGTGTGTGTAAGTGCAAGATTCTGTTTTCCGAGTGAGAGAGGTGCGCTAGGTCTGCTTGAGCCTGTGTTTCTGTGAACACAAGTCTGTATGTGTCTGTGTATGTGTTAGAGTGTTTGTTGCCAAGGTGTGTATGAGGAAAATAGCTTTTGATAATTACCTTGGCACAATTAGAGTCACAACCCTGGAAATGGAACAGAGGCAGACAAAGACTGTGTTTGTGTGTGTGTATGTGTGTGTGTGTGTGTGTGTGTGTGTCTGTCTGTCTGTCTGTCTGTCTGTCTGTGTGTGTATGTGTGTGTTGGGGAGAGCAGCGTTAAGATGCAGCAGGTACTGTTGAGTATATGTGTCTGCCTGAGCCTGCATGCATAAATACAATATGTGTATGATGTTGTAATCTCACAGTAAAGCCCTTTTCAAACCGGTTAAGACCTGAAACTGCAGACACTTAAGAGTGCACTGGAGAGAGGACTTATAAATACAACAGCGTAGTTATTACGATGTGCAGGACTTTCAATTTTAATAGCAATTCTGAGATGCACCAGTAAAAGAAAGCACTTAAAGTTGTTTAAATGCTGTGTAGGAATAGTGAGTGGATTCTGTAAAGGCTGACTCTTGGTTGTCTTGTTTTGGTGAGATGGTGAGATGAAGCACAGAATGCTATGGCCCACTATTAATTCAAAGTGGAATCACTATAACACCATGTTCACCACTGGAGATCATTTCTCAATCCTGGGACAAGAAAATTGGAAAACGATAACCAAGTTTATTTTTTCTAAGTTTAACCAACTATTAATTTTGCAGGGGCGACACACAGTCACCAGAACCACTCTCCCAGAGATCCTTATTCATTAATTTAATATTGTTTACTGTGTACAGTTGGTGCAGCGGTGCTACGTAGGGTAAGATGAAACTTAAATGATCACTGTGGGGAAATTGGGTCATTGCAGCAGCAGCAACTAGTGATATGATACATAATAGAAAAATCGAATATTTTATATACACTATATAATGTATAGATAATGTATATACAGTGTACAGTGTTATAATGTAGACTGTATGAGGGAAAAATAATATAAAAGGATGGATAACAACATTTTGAGGATATACAAAATAATACCAATAGAATGCACTAATACAGAGAGAAAAATTAATCTAGAATATGTATAACATGAAAATATAAAATAAGTGTACATCTAAGAACAGTATGAGCAAAACATATAGGGGGTGTGCAAATATGTTGATTATGTTCATATTAACAGACATTTGTTTGTGTATTGTGAAAGAAGAAAGGTTTTTGCCTCATCAGTATGTTCCATTTACACATGTGAATCCTCTAATTCAAATATGTGCATTACCAGCTGTCCACCTGAGAAATCACTACAGAAACAAGCACAAAATCTCCAGGGAAAAAGCAACAATAAGCACAGTGCGTTTGTATTATTTTATGTTGTCATTTACAATTGTTATCATATTTACGGATGGAGGAACCATACAAATAGAAATGATCTTCTTCATCCCAACCCAAACCTCATCCAAAATGCTCTCTTGCAATTTGCTCTCAAGTTCCTCCCCGTTGGACTTTCTATCCATTATCTTCTTCTGCAGCTCCCTTTGGACGGACTTAACTTCCTCACGGTCCCCAGGCCAGAAAACTCTCTTTTATCCGCTGAGGAGGATTTATTGTTCTTTGTTATCCAGGGTTTGTTGTTTGGAAAACAGCAAACTGTTTTCGTATGAAGCGCATCGTCCACACAGAAGTTGATGTAGTTACTGCAAAGGGAGAGCCCTTCACTATCGTCACTCAGCACCCTGCAGAGTGAGTTCCAACTCAGAAATTCCAAGACAGTCCTGCCCCTTAGTTTCCTAGCTGCCCTAATACTCAATACCACACTCATACAATGTTGGTGGCAGTGGGTCTGTACCTGGACACTGCCTGTATCCTCCTGAGGTCTGATCTGCTTTGGGAGGGAAAAGAAGTGGAGACGTACGCAACTCTACCACCTGAAAACCCTCCAGCATGATCACCGTCTGGTGGATTCCCGTGTAACCGTATCTTTATGACAACATTTACATCCATTTACATCTGTCCAAAATATTGCTATCCAAATTATCAAGTAATCTCAGCCCACATCAACATCATAATTTGCTTAGAATAGCCCAGAAAAGCATCATACAGTGACTGTGAAACCACACCTAAGATGCCCAAACAGCTTATTCATTGCAATATTGGTTTTAGTATTTTAAGAGTCTAATCATAGACTTGCAGAGAATTATGAATATGTCTCACTTGTCTTTGTGATACCATCTTTTTGGATACTGTGGCCCCCAAAACTTGGAATGATATTCAGTGAAGTTGAAACATCATGTACTGTTTAAATTTATAACATTATTTTAAATCTTGCTTTTGTTAAATGTTTTGTTTCTGTGACCTGTTGGTGCAGCATGCTGCTCGACTGTTAAAAATAAGGCCCTACCTCAGTGTGACTCTGGGGTGAAATAAAGCTCAAATTTTCACTGCAGTATTTCGAGTATCCTCAGTAAAAGAGAGTGTCCAGCCTGCAGCAGCTAATTTTTGTATTTTTTTACTGGCCGATCATGTCGTCTGTGGGTGGGACAGCAGAGCTGACCAGGAATATTCTGTTAACTGGTTTACTTGTAACAGCACAAATAGTCAATCGCAGGGTGTCAACGGTGCATGTAAACACCTTAACCCTAAATAAGACCTTAACTGGTGTATGGCCCACAGCCAGCTTACCTTGTGCATGCAAATGCTGCATTCAAGCACATTAGGTTGCATTGCTTACCAAGGTGTGGAGCTCTTCCATCTTGTCTGCCAGTGACCTTACATTCCCCGTGATTACAGATAAAAGGGAGGGTTCAGATCCCCTTTCTCTTTCTCATCCTCATCTCTCTTGTCTTCTCTTGCTGTTGAGTCAGCCGCTCAGACCAAGGTCGGCTACACTTTTAGATTCAAAAAGCCGTTCCTGGCATTGATTAAACCCTTAAAAAATCATCTCTGTTCAACAAAATCTATGAATATGCAAATAGTCCTCACCTCTATTCAAATCTCCACCCACCCTCTGCCCCTCTGCTTCTCACATACCCACTCACCTTCGACTCTGCCCATCAAATACACAAACCTCTGCTTGTTTTCTGTTTTTGCTTGCTACTATATGCTACAGAATGGCAAGCCGCAATACAGGAGCAATTCAGCCATACATGTTCGACTGGAAACCGATTCCAAAGAAGTACAAGAGCGAATTTTACATGGAGAAGCGGGTGGCTCTGTTTTTAATGGGGAGGGAGAAGCTGATTTGATTGGCCTTTGTTAAAGTCCGCCCAATCTCCACCTGTTAATGATGTATGGCTCCCACTCATGGCATTACCTCCTGTGCCAATCCCCTCTCCACAGATAACGCCGGGATAAGGTGGCCACACCCCAGAGAGGATATTAACACCAGCACTGTCATCTATAACCTCCCATGTGCGACCCTCACATGATAGTGGTTTACGAGGATGCCCAGCCCATCCAGTGTGGCAGATAATATCAGTCAGAAATCACTGAATACAGGTATCATAATTGTATTCAGCACTGATTCATCCAAGCTTAGCAAGACAGAGGCATCTTAATGTTCACTGGTGACTTGTTGAAACAGGACAGTTTTACATATTTCATTTGTAAATAGCTTATAATCTATCCAATTCAGAAGCAATAAAGAAAAGCCATAAAATTATTTCTCCAGTGCCATAAAATGTTTTTTCCCCACACTTTTTAAGGTTGTAAAGAACAAAATGAACCATTCTGATGCCCTGTAGTGAATTATCTCACACACACACACACACACACACACACACACACACACATACATGTGCACGCAGGCACACACACACACCTGCACACACATACACACATGCTTCAGAGGACATTAGACTGTGAAATTACCCAATCAGAGGGTCTTGTCTGTTCTCAGACATTAGTCATCCCACATAGGCCAACTGAGGTGATACACACGCACACACACGCACACACGCACACACACACACAGAAACATTCACATGTACGCACACACACAAAGCAAAGATAGAGAGGTTTGAAAATTTTATAAAGCTCCATTAAAGTTGATGACATACCAAAGTCCAAAATAATGTGTTGGAGGAAAGTGAGTGTGTGTGTGTGTGTGTGTCTGTGTCTGTCTGTCTGTGTGTGTGTGTGTGTGTGTGTGTGTGTGTGTGTGTGTGCGTGCGTGCGTGTACGGCACATGTAGTTGAGTATTTTACACCAGCTTCTTTCTCGCCCTGAGCTATTTGAGTGAATTGTCAGAAGAGGTGTCGGGGTGTGAATGTCACAGCCAAGTTGTTATTCTGAACTTTTCATTTTGCTGTGGAAACGCAGATTTATAGTGGCTGTTAACGAGAGGCCATTTTGACAGCAGCATAGGCCAGAAACTTCTATAAAACAGACTGTGGATTTCACCTTGAGTCATGATAACCTTTAGATCTTTCTCAAACAGAAACTTTCCTCGCACCCACTGCCCACGAGTGCACAAACATGCGAGATACGCATATGCAAACAGACACACAACGCACACTCACACATTGTACACACCACAAACACACACCATGCAGACGAATGATGAGCCAACAAGTCATAAACACGACTACATCTACAGTCTGAAGGAATATTGAACCGTAAAGCCGCTGTGCCATAAAGTGTGCTGTCTCAGAGTAAGAATATAATCTTGCTACAACGCCGAATTGTTGAAATAAAGCATATCAGTATGCTGGAGTGAGTTTGTCCTCACACACCATCCAGCTCCACAATGCCCATGCTTCATTTACTCTACCGTGATGCGGCTCGTCCACTGAGACAACACAGAATAAGAAATTCATACAAGGTTGCTGCAGTGTCGGGACTAAGGGATGGAAGATGATCTCAATCAAGTAACTTATGAATAAAAACATGTTTCAGTCCATGTTTAAGCCATTCTCTCTTCTCTCAGAGAAAGCTGATGTAGCTTCTCTTAGGCACCGAATCGCTGTTTATCCTGTTGATGATGCTAATAAATATGTTATTAGCAGAGGGCAACTAAATATAGACATTTAGAGTCTGCAGAAATCACTATCTTAGGTGCAGGCTGATCCTTGTGTGTTTTTGCACTTTTTTGTACAATTTTCCAGGTCACATTGACCTGGGATATCATTGGGATTTTACAACAGTACTGAAATAAAATATACATAAAAAGTTTTTTTTTTTTTTTTTTTTTTTTTTTGGTAGGTGCAGGATGACACTTCGATTTTATTTTTGCACTTTTTAGTTCAGTTTGCCCGGTCATATTGACCTGGGATATCATTGGGATTTTGAAGCGGCACTGAAATGAAAATGTACATAAAAAGTTTTTTTTCCAGTATTGTCTACACCAGTGGTTCTCAAATGGGGATATGCGTACCCCTAGGGGAACATTGGAGTACTACAGGGGGAACAGGCAATTTTTTAAAAATGTTAATTTATAAAATATAAGTCATGCATGATTCCCAAAATAATTAGCATATCCTATAATAGTTCTATAAAACATGTAAATGTAAGTTTGATAAACCACATTTTATATTCAGGTGTCAAATGTGTGTGATCGTGGTTTAAATGGTGTGGTCGCCGAGCGAGGACGTTTGTTCACTGTGACCGGGAAGCTAAGACAACAAAAAATACAATAAATTTGTGGTTGAAACGCAGCAGTGATGCAGTTGAAAACAAGGAGAAAGAAGTGAAAAAGAAGCAAAAACAGAGCTGACAAAATATCCTCAGTATCAGGTTGTATCAGTATCACTAATGGAGCTGGATTGGACCTCTTTATATAGGATTTTTTTTCTACTTTTTTTCCCTTTTTTTCACTGGTCAGAAGGTACTTTCAGATATTTCAGAGGGGTACATTATCAAAAAAAAAGTTTGAGAACCACTGGTCTGTAATACGGTGGCAAGCATTTGTTACTGTCATAATCTCTCTTCACCCTTCGATTACTGTCAGGTCAAAGTGGCACAGGGATATTAAAGTGTAGCCATAATGACTCAGTCAAAATATGATGTTTCATATGCTCTTCACTGAAAAAAAGTCAAGGCCATTGAGTTTTCAATGATAATTCACTGCATCATTTTTCATCAAATTTAAAACAGGTCATTTTGATCCCAGCACTTCTAAATGCTTCACTGAACACAGAATACAGAAACTTGTTCAAATGAAACTTGTACGGTGATTCAGCCGTTTTCAGCAGACGGTACATTCAGTGCCAGTACCAAATATATACCAGTGTTAAGTAAAGCACTCCTATACTATAAAATTCTGTTAAATTAACATTATTTTGTATGAAATGAAATTACTGAATAATACTTTTTTTTTTTTTTCAAGGATCTACCTTGGCCCATGTTGGATATCATGCTGGAGCTGTATTGAAGTTGTATCTTTCTGCACATTGGTTTACTGTGTGTGTGTGTGTGTGTGTGTGTGTGTGTGTGTGGTTGTTTTTGCAGGTGAAGTATGGCCGGTTTGGGTTCGTGTGGGATGCAGCAGTGTTAGAGTATGTTGCCATCAATGATGAAGACTGCTCCTTCTACACTGTCAGCAACAACGCTCCAGACCGTGGATACGGTATCGCCATGCAGCACGGGAGCCCATACCGGGACATTTTCTCCCAGAGGTAGGAGTTACACCAGAAAGTCAGCAACATCCTTCACTGCACTGAAAAATCCTTTGAAGCTTGTATTACATTTTTGCACACTGACGGATGTTATTATTCTAGTTATTTTAGTTCCATGTCTCAAATTTAAATCATATTGTTTTCTATTTTAGGTTTGAAAATAATTACATTTTCTAAGTTTGTCTAGGGTTTTTTTTTTTTTCATTGAAATGTCATTGAAATTATTCCATATACCCAGTATAAAAAAAAAAAAAAAAAAAGCTGTCATCCCTTAAGGTTTTTCCCCTACAGTGCTTTTAGAATCTGCTGTGTAGGTCACACACCAAGTAAATTGCAGATTGAAGCTTTTCAATCTGTTTTCCACTGGAAAGAGGTGAATTCAGTTTCACAACTTGTGTGCATCTAGGTTGCTTAGGCATATGGGGAACCACTGGTGACTAGCAATGAAGTTAGCAACAACATGGCCGCACAAATATGGATGTTTTAAATGCTTATATCACTAGAACTCCAAATTATAAAAGTCCAATCATGTGCCATGTCTGTACAGCAATGATGTTTCTCTCAAGGCTGCATAGGGATTGTGTGCCTCAATTTATATTGTAAAAAATATTCTGTCAGTGTTGCTGTGTGTGTTTGCATGTGTGCGTTGTATACATGTGTGTTTGTTTGTGATGACAGAGGAAACTAGACTGTATATGCATGAGCCAATACGTGCCAGCTTTAAGGAATGTGTGAGTGTCTATGCCTGGCTGTTTATGCCTCCATATCCGGTGAAGCGTTGAGCTACTGAATATTGCCTATCATGGCTGTTATTAAGCTAAACAAGGAAATAATTGACAGGCCATGTTTCCAATTCCCTCCTATTATTACAGGGACATTGTCACACTCTCGGGAAGCCAGTTTTGAACAGTTTACTCACACCGTTCCCCGTGGTTCAAACAACAACAGACAGAGAAATTGTAAGGAGAGAAAATGATCACAGAGGTATAATTGTTTTGTTTTTCTTTGGTTTGTTTTTCCATGCTGACACTCTGTATTATACAAATTAATGAAGCACGTAGTGGAGGTTTTACGGGAATTATATTAGCAGTCCCTGTAGTGGGACAACAGGAGAGAAATGTACGACTCGGCCTGATCTTTTCTGGTGCCTCTAGTCACAATGACATTTTTCCGGCACAAAGTCTAGGAGACCGTTTAGTTGCACCATGCAACTCAGAATTAGTGATTTTTGGGAGGGCTTTTGTGTTGAGTGGTTCACCCCTTGTTTTAAAAAAACAAGGGGTTTTAAATCAAAGGTCAGGTTTGTTAATTTCCCCTCATCAAGTGGGCTGGACACCAGTGGCTGCTGAAAATATTAAACAACATTCAACTCAAGGTTTGAGCAGAACATTATTGGCCAAATTACTACTACTACTACTACTGCTTCCACTACAACAACAGCAACATCAACAGATAATAATAATAATAATAATGGTAATAGTCTTTGTTCATGTACATATATATAGAGAGCAAATCTTACACCTCTCTACAGTAGGTGAGATCCTTCAGGCCAGGCTACATCTACATTTCTACTGACTGTGAAAGCTTTGTTGATGGTGACAGACTTTGTTCACCACAGATACTTCTCAGGTACCAGGACATGTATCCCTATAAAGTTCCCAGGAGCACAGTGCTGGTTGTTAATTGTTAAGAAAGCTCCTCTATCAGTATGCGCTATCAGACATTTCTGGTCTCACTCACTATTGACATTTTGTGGCTTCGCAGAATAGGATGCGAGGATGAGATTGATATGCGTTTTGACATGACAGAAGAAAAACAACAACTACACCCTCGGGCTTTCTTTCTTTAACAGAACACTTTCTTGATCAAAAAAGAAAGAGAAGAGAAAACAAAATAATACAAAGAGAATGGAGAGATGCCACAATATAAATAAATATACTAACAATCAATAGAGATCCAAATTGTCAGTGATTGTGGGATGTAATTGGAGGGGGAATCTGTGACTTCAAAAAAGTATTCACTTTATCATCGTTGTGTGTGCACGCATGTGTGTGTGTGTGTGTGTGTGTGTGTGTCTGTGTGTGTGTCTGTGCGTGTGTGTGCATGCTTGAAGAGTATTGACTGCCTGCGGGTCCCCTGGGGTTATGTTAGAGATGAAAAATTATTTATTTGCGCTGACACTTTAGAGAGAAAGAGAGAGGGCAGTGTCATTGCGAGTTTCTGCAGAAATAGACAGTTTGCTACAACTTTTTCATCCACTTTGTTTGCTATCACGCCGCCATAGCCAGAGTTCAAGTGCAGCCTCGCCCCATATCTGTGCGTAGGCATGCATCTGTGTTTGCCTGCGTGCGAGTGTGAGCTTTCAGGTGTATGTCACTGTTGTTGTTTGAACAAATAATGTGAGAGTGTGTACGTGCTTGTGTGTGGGTGCTGCTGTTCAGTGATTTGATGGAGGCAGACTGCTGATTTGCCAGACAGAGTCAGAAAACAGTAGTCTAAAGGGCTAGTCTGCTAATTTAAACTGACAGCTTCTGACAAGTTGTTTTGAAGAGCTGAAGGGGTGAGATTGTGCGAGAATAAACTCTCTCGCAGGCATGTATTATTTCTGGGTGTATGTGTGTGTGTGTGTGTGTGTGTGTGTGTGTGTGTGTGTCCGCGGGCATTCATATGAAGATTTAACATAGATTGGAACCGTAGCAGATGGAGATCTATGTCGTGGTTATTGAAAATATTGTGCTGCAGTCTAAAGAGCAAAGCTGTAAACTGCTTTGCATACAGAAGATGGTTACATTTTACAGTCTGATTGCAAGAAAGATGAAATGCCTCTTTGTATGTTATTATTGTTAGGGCTGCTGTATTTGAATCTAATCTCATATTCAGTCAGTGTATAGCGTGTTTAATCAAAGTAACTGATTACTGTCAGCAAACAAATTTGAGGAAGAACGAAAATGTTGTTTCAGGATTCACTAGTATGGTAAAGGGGTCAGGCAAGCTATTGGAGTTGCTGATGTTATGAAAATAATCCTACATTTATATTTTTAGGTATAGAACAAGGAAGGACTGTCCACATCTGATAACCATTAAGGTATTGACATGGTTATGGTCACAGCACTTGTGTGGTGATGATAAACTTCAAAACAAAAAAAGAAAAATCGTTTATGTTGTCAAGCCAAGTCACGTCCAATTTTTTTGTATAGCCCCATATTACAAATTACAAATTTGCCTCTAGGGACTTTACAGCAGTACATCCTCTGTCCTTGGACCTTCACATCCGATAAGGTACAACTCCTTTTGCTACATCTTTTTTCTTTTATTAGTATTATTATTAGCTGGCTGCAGGCCACCTGAAAGTGCTCACTAGTGGCCATCTAGCTGATACTTCAGCAGCTCTGTCATAGACGGCAAGTTGTATTTCTGTGGGGACTGTAGCGATGCGTGCAGTACAGCATGCTTGAGGGTCCAAATGGCAGATACGACAGTGATAAATTATTGCTCCAGCACACCTTGGAGACCATAAGGATTTGGATGGTTAACATACACCAGTGGCTGGCTTCTCTTTCTGGAAACGTCATTAGTTTGCTAGCCTGTGGCTTGTAATTTCCTGACCTGGCTTGTGCAAAACATCCACACCAACAGTTTTCCATATGAACTCCTTCCGTCAGTACTGGGTTTGGTTATCGACACTGAGGGGTTTAGAACTTTCTGAAGGCTCCGATGGCTTGTTTGCGCTTTTCCTTTGCTTTTGTTTTGCTCTATTTTGCGTTGATCAATGTTGCAAGGCAGCACATGCTTCCACCCAGTGAGCATGGGGTTTTGGCTAAAATTGGCAAATGATATCATTTAGTTCCAGGGGGTAAAAACTGAACCACTAGGGGCTTGAAAAAGGTCAGAGTTGCTACGGAGGCAGATATGTCATTTGTTGTGGCGATGTATATCCTCCAGGGTCCATGTGAGAAATGTGACAGTGTAAGAAAGAATGGCTCCCCCCCTGCACCCAGCCAATGTGTTTTCCTGAATTTATTAGCTTTCTCATTGCCATATGCTCAAACACATGCTATAAAATAGATACCTGGGGCGAGGTGTGTGTGTGTGACAGCTGTAAACATTAATGTACTTCTCTCCCCATCTTTCCTAATATCTGTAGCGCCTGCTCGCCTTTCCTTCATTCAATTTTTAATCCATCTATCCATCGACCAATGCATTCTTCATTGCTCTCTGCGTAACCTCAGCTCTTCGATGCATTTATTCCCCACCCTATCCCAGACAATAAATTTAAATCCAACCACAGTAAGTGATGTGTCACTAATACAAAAGTGCCTCTCTCCTCAAAGTTGTTTTTCAGGGATATTAAAGTGCTCTGGGTCCCAGTAAACACAAAGTAAACTGTACAAGCCTCATAAAAATAGTTTGCTTGTGATGCTCTCAGTATTCTGGCGACTATTTTATATCAATAGCACTTATGACAATAAAATTGTCAGCAACAGTTTAAAAAACTGTTGATGAATTGACTTGTGAAAGTTTGTTTATTGCAAACCTTGTAGTCAAATTTAATGAATCGCATAGTGGAGTTTTTTTGTTTTGTTTTGTTTTTTTGTTTTTTTTCCCTGCAGAAATCTATATGGCAGAGATAAACTAAATTGAATTGCCAAATAGACATATAATGCCCTTGAATTCTACCTTTGCCCCTTTTAAATCTTCCCACATTTCAGTCCCAGTGGAGGAGTTGTAATAGTGTCTATTGAAGAGGGCTTAGATATGTCTGATCCAGTACTATTAGGCCTCTGTTAGCTTGTCTCCCTGAGCCCTGTGATCACATATCTATTAGTCTGGTGAGATACGCAGAAACGCAAGTATAATTTTAATGTAGAGTAAGGCAATTGGTTGCTAACAATTGGAGATTAACTTTTTCTGCAACATGCCAGCCTTTTGACCAACAACAAAATTTAATTCAAAGTCTTAGTTCAAAGTCCTCACTCAGAAAACTGACTTTCAGCTACACTTCCACTGCTCTGTAGTTGAAGCCCTTGGAGGTACAGCCGTATTGACTACAGTATTGACACAAGTTCAGAGTTCTCTCTCTCCCTCCCTCCCTCTCTCTCTCTCTCTCGCTCTCTCTCTCTCTCTCTCTCTCTCTCTCTCTCTCTCTCTCTCTCTCCCTCTCCCTCTCTCACAGACGTCTCAGTGATTTCCAAGCAGTGGAAATCGCTGTCTATCAGGGAATTTAATACTCCATCTTGGTGAAGGGTGGAGAGAAGAGACAGATTTTATGTGTGTGTGTGTGTGTGTGTGTGTGTGTGTGTGTGTGTGTGTGTGTATGCGCGCATGTGTGTGTGTGTGTGTGTGTGTGTGTGTGTGTGTGTGTGCGCATGTGTGCGCGCATGTGTGTGTGTGTGTGTGTGTTTGTGTGTGTGTGTGTGTGTGTGTTTGTGTGTGTGTGTGTGTGTGTGTGCATGCAAGTGTTTTTACAACAGTGACATTGTTCCAGATGACAAGAAATTGATTTAATGTCAAGTGTCAATCTAATCCCCCTCTCTCTCTCTGTCTCTCTGTCATGCTTGCTCTCTCTAAGCTGTCACTCTTCCAATCTATCACAGTCAAACTCAGCCCACACCCTTAGTACACTCATTAAATCTTTATTAACAACGCTTAATGATGGAGACATGGTTCTCTCTCTCTTTGTCTTTCTCTCTTTCTCTCTCTCTCTCTCCCACTCTCTCTCTCTCTGTTAATGATTGTTAATGACTGTTTGACTTATTTTTGTTGTTTATTATAGTTCAGCTTGATAATCTGTTCCAGTTCACCCACACACTGTGGCTTAATGATGCTTAATTGAAAACTTTGTTGACAAAGTGTATGACATTGAACCCTGAGAGCACTAATTGGAATAATTATGCTTTGTCAACTTTGCTTGAGGGACCAAAGACTCTCATGGATAAATACCTTACCATCCAGTAATCCCTGGGCTTTATTGTTGTTAACTGCAAACAAAATATCTTTGGAGAAGCCCATAGCATACTTGGCAGGTGAAGCTGGCCGGCACATATCCCCTCCCAAACTGCTCCAGTATGTCAGCATTTAATGACAGTAACAGCAAAAGAAAACAGGAGCTTGCAACAAAGAAGACAACTGTTTTGCATGCAGAAATCACATCGTGGCACAAATATTCCTGGCAATGGTTTTGACAGTGCTTGTACACTAATGAACTCAATTTCTGAGAGCAATAATTAAAGACATAGCCATAAATGCATACTTAATCTGACAGAAGGAACACACTTAATTTCGTATGGCCAACTACAATGTTTGTATCAAAGTCCTTTTTAAATGTTGGCACTTGAGGACTGACCCAGTCACAGGCCATTGTATCCATGACTATTATTGGTTAAAGTGGTCTTTCCGCTGCTGGTGCCCTGCTGGCTTAGGGCATATTGGGGGATTGCAAGCAGTGGGAATCTGGGGTTTTGGCCAGAGGGTGGCGCTATAGAAAATATTTTGAGGTGAACAAAATTGGCAGGGTCCAGCCCTGGGGAGCATGAATGTGCTCATCAAATTTCATGGCAGTCTACCCTGTAGACTTTGGTTATGTTGCCTTGTTTGAAAGTGTTGAATGGACAGATGGACATACCAACAGACGGAGTGGGACAGCCATCCCTAGGCCCCATCTGCCAGTAGGGCAAAAACATGGCCATAGCATAGTACAGACACCCTGAAAGCCCTGTAATGGTTTATCATGTGTCATGTGTAGATGCTACTTGTAGTATTTTAACAAACAGATTAAAGTCAACTTGTCTGGATGAAATGTGGTTGTAGCATTGGGCACTTTGTCACCAGGAAGGAGAAATGGAGGCTGTGGTTCAGTTACATAAACACAGAAACTATTACTTTTAGAAACTGTATTTATGGAGATGTTACAGAGCATCAGTGGCCTCTACAAATATCAGTCCTGAGTGCAGTCAGCCTCCTCAATTCGAGGCAGGGCTCAATCCAAGCCAGCATCCACAAATGTGCCACACTGCTGCTTTTAATGCTTTGCAAGGATTTTAATTAACTATGTGTGTAATGTGTTAAGTATTATTTGGTACTTGCCAAGTAAAGCCAAAGACAGTTTTTCACCTTGTATGGACAATAAAGTTCTATTCTATTGTACAAACAATTTAAAAAACACCAGTATAAACCATCAGCTCCAGGGTAATGTTCCCTGCAAGAGTCCAAGGGCTCTATTTTGGTGAATCATTGAGGCAGGGTGCAAAGTGCCATCACTGATGCATGGCAGAGGCACAGAAGTCATGGCATCTGATGACTGGTATTTTTGTGACCGGAGACATGTATTAGGATTAGGAACAATACCTTATCAGTAGGTGTTGTGGGGGCTGGTGTTGTCTTCTTTTCACTCTCTTTAAATAGAGCCATGTTAGATGGCGAGAACAGTCTGGCGTGGATGTGCCACAACAAGAAAACTTGTGTCCAGTGGCAGGAGATGCAGAATCTGAGTGGGGAGGAGATCAATACATTTGGTAAATGTGCTGCTTAGGTACTTTAACAACCATTTCTAATGTAGGAAACAGGTCAGGTTAACAGTCAACAAGAAATTGAACAGTTCAGTTAAAAGAGTGCCTAAATATCTAATAAATGATTTGGTTCCCAATTTATTTATGGTCACAACACAATGTGTACCACACTGGTTGTCATTGCTGCCCCTGTTAGTCTAGGAATGAGGGCCCAGAGTACCACATTATTGCAGTCATCAGCCATTTCTCTCCACCTGGCAGTGAGATACAGTAACACGTGCAGAGGTTCACAATACCTCCCCCACATCCCTCTCCAGCTGAACAGACACCACCATCAACCAACAAGTTGCTGCACTTGTGATTCTTACTGGTTCCTCCCCCACCAGCTTCCCATCTAAAAACGTGACCAGTTGCACTCATAGGGACATCGAGCCAAAGCTGGAGGGTGCTGCTGAGAATTGAACCCGGTTTTCTGGAGTGGTGAGCGATTGATCCACCTGGGCACCGCAAATCCCAATAATCCTTGACACCAAAATTGCGCTGCAGTACTTGATCTCTAATATGTCTTTCCTCCCATTTGATGCAGTGAAGTCCACAATGTGTTGTTAATATACCAAGCAGGCACAGGCACGGAAAAAGCATTGCCACCCCATAGTCCCACCATGTGCCATCACAGAAAGAAATCCCTGACAGTCTGTATAATAATAAGCAGCCTTTTAAGGCCTCAGCGTGTTCATGTGTGGCAGTGAGTCTGTGTGCTGTAGTCTTGCAGCTTTGCTTTGCCCTCTCTGCAGAAATGAAAGTCATCACTACTTTGGATGACAGTGTAACTGGAAAAGTACAGATGGAACAGAAATTAAAAACTGGTGACCAATTGATACATTGATAAATGGAGATTTAGACAGATAGATCAATAATTTATCCAACAATAGGTGGATAAATTGCTCCAACTACTGCGCATAAACAAAAATTGGGTGACTAAGATTGAAGTGGATATTAAATATATATTAAATACAGTTGACTTGGTCTTTTTTTTTTGCCACCAGGAATATTAAGGATACATTTATCAGGAGGCAAAATCGGTCGAATTGAGCAGGTCGAATAGAGTTAGTGTGACTTATTTTTGTTTGATAAACTACAATACATGATTATTGTGGTTGTGCTTTTTGTAAACTACATTAGTGATGTCTTTCATCCTCAAAGGAGAACTTTAACTTTAGAACTTTAAAATTTTAGCGCTATTCCTATGAGTAATTCTGAGAGACTTGATAACTATGGGCCCTGATCTTTTCTGCCTTTCTCCTTTTTCCTTTCCTGTTGAACTTTTTCTTCTTGAGGCAGTTGCATAAAACTGTACAGTAAAAAAAAAAAAAAAAAAAAAAAGTGATAATAACGATGAACTTTGTTGATTACACCAAGGGAAATTCACTTTTGGCCTTCTCCCCTCCACAGTGAAGCTAGAGCACAGGGTCAGGTACAGAACAGCAGTCCTGGCGCCGATCTTCTTCCCCACTGTTTCACACTGTAGTGCCCCAGTAACGGTGTTTTCCTCTGGAGAAACCTGCCATACGTCATTTTTGTGCAGTTTTCACATTTGTTCATGAACCAAACAAACAAGTCACACAGCCTTCTCAGTAAGACATGTTTTAAACTATACGGGGTGTTTTTCAGGGATGGAAGGTCATCAGTGAAGAGACGGTAATATGTACTTCCCAGAAATGTATCAGAACAGCAACCTCAAAAAAAAGCGAGTTCTTGAACCTGTCCTGACCCCAAACTCCAAGAATAACAGTGAAATTCAAACTGTTTACTCCTTAACCGTTCAAGTTTTTTTTTTCTTTTTTCTTTTTTTCCTTTAACATTGTTATATAGACATTATTCTCCATCATGTTTTCCAGTGAGTCAAACACAAGCGAGGCAGTTCGAGGCCGCTGATGTTGCCAGATTTGTGTGCAGCCAGTAACTAAACTGTCAACCCAATGTTGTTCTCATTTAAAGACCTGACAGCCAGTGGTCCTCTCACGGCAACAAACTCATTTTAGCAAAACACCTCTCTCTCGCTCACCCCTCCTCTCTCCTCCTCCCCACTCATTTAATTTCACATTCTTCTCCTCTTTTCTCATCTCTTTCTTTTCTCATCTCTACCCCACTTTCCACTACCCCCGTCTCCCCACTACACCCCTCCCCACCTCTCCTCTCTCCTCCTTTTCACCCAGACTATCCTTTCCTCCATTTTGTGATTTTGTTGTCAGACATTGAACCAGATTGAGCATGCTATCATTTTTTTTTACTCCCTCTCATCTCACTCAATTTTCCCTCTTTCCTTTCTCTGACTGACTCACTTTTCCCTGTAGCTTCACTTTCTCTCTTTCCACCCCTCACCTCACCACACTTTCCACTTCTCTCTCACTGTCTCCAGCATAAAATTGTGTTTGCTACAGAGTTGACAGGAGAAAATGATTGATATAAGAGAGAGCATGTGTGTTACGGTTGCAGAAAATGCTCACACTATGATGCATTTCCCTGTGCCTCACACAGTAGTATGCTCCCCTCAACACCTGTCACAGAAAACAGTTAAGAGTCCTAACCAGCAAGTCCTGAACTGTGTCACATTATGCTGTGCTGTCTTCCCAAAACCACTGTGCATTCTCAATGGCTGCAGCTCTGTAAAACCCTGGCACTGGAACCAGAGGGAGAGAGCCCCAGATAAACAGCATGGGACACAAAGTGTATTTATATGTGCCATATGGATGGGCCTGAAGGAAAATGCAGAATCAACACACATGGAGTTACAGTGCAAAAGAGAAATAAATAAGACGTTGACTGTAATGCCGCACAAACTGACCATAAAATATCTGTGGGTGGTTGATAGCATTGCTGATCACTAACAAAGACTCAGCAATTACTTTGCCAGGTATTTATATGTCTGACTTTGAAAACTTTTCTTTGGGAACAAAAAAAAAAATAATGAAATAAAACTGAAAAATAAATAAATATATATATAAAAAATGCACCACCCACTGAAATCTCGAGAGACATTCCAGTTCCCCAGCAGTGGTGCAGCAACACAGAAATCCCTTAGGAGTTAGAGCAATCAATCATTCCTGTAGGGGTTTTATTTAACATCATTAAGACACCCCGCTAAAATGCTGTTACAAAAGGCAGCCTATATAGAGCTAAAATAGTCACTGAAAACCTATTTCTTGAATAATATGAGGTAGTAAGGTGGTATAGCTTGTAAGATAGGCTGGCAAGATGATGCTGTCACATCAAAACCTGACAACTCTAAGAAGTCCACTCTTCAGAAAGTACAGGGGGGAAAGTATTCATATTGATTCAGAAAGACTGAAAAAAGGGTAACAGAGCAGATTCAATAATTATATTACTGTTTCTATCACCTATCATTTTTTTCCCCTCATCTCTTTTTGGTTTAATAACAGCAAGTTACTAAATGTACATACATAACTACAAAGTAAAACTAATGATGGCAGACACAGGTGACATGCTTTGAGCTGCTGGAAGTATCCCAGTTACTTTCATTATTTTCATTATTTCATTATTTTCTTTTGTACAGTCACTCTTTTTGTCAGCATATGGCACTTTGGCTGGTTCTTGGCTGTTCCTTTGTGGACCACGTTCAGTGGAGCTTACAACTGACGTGTGTCAGTTCTCATGTTGACAGGAGCTCTGCTTTGATCTCCTCATTCAACAAAGGGAATTCGTCCAACGTGTGTGTCCATCATTTCACATAACTCTTAACTCTTGGTTTTGGAGCAACCGTAAAAATGAAATGATGAAATGATGGCAGTTGGGATGGACATATATAACACTGGAATTATGTCCGGGGTAACAAAGTGATGATACTAGTTATTTTTCCTCTTGAGTAATAAGTAAAATAACACAATTGTTTTTTTTGTTTGTTTGTTTGTTTAGTTTAAAGAGCAATAAGTAATGTACTGCATTTTCAGAGACATTTTCCCAGTTCCACTGTTCATTATGTGCACTTGCAAATTTTCTAGTTTGACTGCTTGTTTTACTTTGTGTGTTCCAGTATTCTGTATGTATACCCCCTCTTTTTCCTCTCTCTCTCTCCCTCTCTCTCGCTCTCTCTCGCTCTCTCGCTCTCTCTGTATTTGCCGCTGTGCTGTCCAAATCATTTTTCCCTTGAACGTGTTCTGTCATGGAAAGCTTCTTTTTTTCTTCTTCCTTCCTTTCTTCCTGTCTTCTATCCCTTGTTCCTTTTGCTGTTATCAAAATCACAAGTTTTCTGTTTTTTTTAAGCTTCAGTCAACTAATAATGTGTGATCATCCCACCAACAAGGCTGCTGCCATAGAGTTGCCATAGCAACATCCAGTCCACGCAGTAACGGCCACTGCAGAGAGAGCTGGGAGGCAGAAACAGAGTGTGTGCGCGCGCGAGCACACACACACACACACACACACACACACACACACACACACACACACACACACACACACGCACACACACAAACTCAGTTGCCTCTCACCCCACCCCCAACCCCTGCTCATTTTCTTTAACAGCCAGTGGGAGTGTTAAAGTCATTATAGATCTCCCCAGTCAAAGTCAACGATCTTAAAGCAAGGTGATAACTCATTACACACACATAGTGTCATTGTGTCTTGCAACACACCAGCTGTTTCACCCCAGTCACACACACTCACACACACACACACACACACACACACACACACACACACACACACACACACACACACACACACACACACACACACACACACATATACACACATATAGTCATGCATGCTCAAGCACTAGCACAGATTCATACACTTGTGCCCATGCACATAAACAAGCAAATAGACACACAAAGACACACATATGCACATGCTTACACATACACAGACAAACACCAGCTGCCTCACACACCAAGGGTCATTAACAGCCTCATAGGCACACAGATCACACGTGTTCTGTAATTATATTTCACCATCAGACACACACCAGACACTATTACTGCCCTTATAAATTTCATATATGCAGTTTACAGTCATAATTGCATAGTATTGGACATTGGTAATGTGTAATTTGAGGTTAACATGCAGTTGACATTAATACAGCAGAGGACACTAATACCTATACTGTATGTGTTCAGATTGCAGTGATATATATGCAGTTATGCTATTCTTAGTGCTTAAAGTCATTTATTTTCCCGTACCTCAGGC
>NC_043988.1:22106738-22339238 GCF_902150065.1 Myripristis murdjan
TTAAGAATGTGATTGAACCTCTGATTGAATTGATGCATTTTTCCCTGACCTTCTTCTAAAACTGGCACATAAATAAAAGGGCACAGCAAGCACAAATAGAAAAATAACAATGTCACACTGTGTTTAACTAGCTCATGACATATCAAATGTAAACACGTCAAACTTGCTAACTGTAACAGGTAACACATTAGGTACAAGCGCTCAGTGACTGAGGTGCTTATTCACATTCTGACCGTTGCAGCGCATGAAAAGTTTGTCACCATGGAAGCGTAGGCTTTCCCTCCTATCCAGTACATTAAGCAGGTTCTAATCTATGCAAAATTCAAAACATGTCAGAAATGAACTGTCAACACCAGATGGATGAGATGCCCACGCTGCTTACATTCTGCTGACTGCTGCAAATTGGCTCATATGTTTGACCACGTTCCTGATCCAGATTTTGACAGTGATTTAGAGATCACACACAACCTAATAGGTCTGTTATGACTGATGGCTGATTGATCAGTGCACCCCTAACTGTTAGAACATGCTGCAGCACTAAACCTGCCCATCAGCATTTATCTATTTTGTCAAATTCTGCATTATACAGCAAACTGACCTGCACCATCGCTGGTACACTGCACCAGTGGGAATACCTCTGCTACAACAATGCCACTGACTTAGAGTAAAGCTCCCTCTACAACAGTGACACCATTTCCCACTGTGATGTCACGATGAGCTCCTTAGTGTCTCCCAGGTGATCATTCGCCCAGGTGATGACTAATACCCACCACCAGGGATATCTACCTCACCGCCAGAGCTACCAAGCAATCCCATAATCCCTTCTGGTGTAGGTGCTGAGGTCAGTGGGGGATTCCCCATAATGTGACGCCAAACACGTATAGGCATGACGTCCCATTTGTCATAATCATCCCTCTAAATCTCATCACTATGGGAACAGCATCAGTATTAATCCGATATCGCGTACGCCTGTGCCAGTACAGGACACCCTGCTCATGTCATAGTGTGTTCACCCGCCATTGCTGATGTGTATGTGTGTGTGCAGTGAGATGTGTGTGCATGTGCATCACTATATGATGTTCTCAGAGCAGAGTGAGCAGTGTGACATGAGTGTTTGAGCCGTGTCAGCTCTGTATGTGCTGTGTGTTCAGTCATGTATCCATGTTTTTGTCTGTGTACACTGGTGTGTATGTGTGTGTGTGTGTGTGTGAGAGAGAGTGAGTGAATGAGTGAGTGAGTGAGTGTGTGTAGGAATAAACCTGAGTCTAGATTGGGTAAAACTGTCTACAACATGAACTCTGTCCTCTTGCTACTGTGAAAGAAAGAATGAATGACAGCAGTGTGTGGCTGTTTGTAGGGAATGTGTGCAAACACTGATGAAAGGGCTGAGCAATAATATCAATATTATATCAAAATTGTGATATGAGGCTTGATATCGAATGGGATTCTGTATATAGTGAAATTGTGCTATGACATTTTTACAAAAGTTTCAATAGTTATCCCTACAATATTGACACAAAGTTTGATTTTGTCCAGATCGCCCGGTCCTAATTGACAATTTTGTCAATATGTACTTTCTCATTTCCTCGTCAATACATAATTGAGAAGTGACTACCAGTGCTATTAGTACCTTCTTCCAGGCCTATATGCTGTCTTTCTATTATGTCACACTTTCAAAAATTGATGACTTATTAACTTTACTGGTGCTGGTTATAAACACCTTGAACGACATTTACTGGGTTTGCTTTGTAGGTAGAGAAAACGGGAGCTCATTTATTATTACTGCATTTTTTTAGGTTTTCTGAGACACTTTGAAAGGAAGAAGTAATTACGCTCACTTTCCTCCCTCAGGGCCGGATCACTGCATCAGGCCAGGGCTCAATCTTACACACTCAGAGCTACAACCATCTATTATGGATGGGGTCTCTCGCTTGCTCTCTCTCTCTCTCACACACACACGCATACCATGTGAAACCAGAGAAACCATACACCAGCAATCCCTGCCTTCTCTCTTCTGCAGCTTATCCACAAGACATTATTTTCCACCTCCACCCATCCCATCCATCTGTGCTACAGAAGAGACAAATAATGGGGCTATGCTCATTCTCAGAAATTGTTCAAGGATGACAGTATGTACACAGGATGGTCAGTATTCTCTAAGGTCCAAATTAAAGCCAGATTGCTGCCTATTACCATGAGAGTAAACCTTGTTATCACTTGATAAACTGTAAGATAAACAACACATAAGGAAGAGAGCCTAATCAGTGGCTTCCTTAATCAAGCAGAAGCACTGTAACCTCAAGGATTTTTTTTTCAAGTTAGAGTAAAAAACATTGGTTACTAGAACTGTTACTTTTCACCTCTGGCACAACGGGTAATCCTTTTATTTTCAAATCTATGTCGAACACAGCCACAACAACTGCACAGGACATGCCAGCCATATTTTCCACAACAACGACATAGGTAAATGCTGAGTTATCGCTCTGTGATCTCTCTGCAATGGCAGGAGCTCAGTGAGAGTGAACTCTGGTTGCAGAGTGAAATAGTTTGGCCCTCTGCCTGATGACCGAGGAAAGGGCAATCATATTGTCCTCCTCTGTCTGCCTCCAGCTACCTCTTTAACTCAGACACACACAAAGGGTGGAAATCACTAATTACACTTATTCATTCACTTACTGTCATTAAATAGCTTTTTGTGAAATTGTACTTTTGAGTATTGTTTAAATGAGTAGTTTTACTTAAGTACATTTTTATTATGCTTATAATTCATTACATTTTAGATCATATACATTTGAGTACATATGTTGTGGTTCTCATTAAGCAACAGGAAGTGGACCACTGTTAAATGAGGCATCATTCAAAGTGAATGGTGATTCATTAAAGACGAGAATGACAATCAGGCACTTTATTTTATCATTTCTGACTTCCTGTTAATAGTTAAATATTTCACTCATCCTTTGAGAAACACATGCAAAAGATCACATGTAGCACAGTTCTTTTTTCTAAAAAGTAACTTTTAACTTTTACTTTGAGAACATTTTAAATGAGCTATTTTTCATTTTCACTTAAAGTGATACTGTGTGAGTTTCTAAATGTCTGGTAAATGTGACTCTTTCTCAACATCTTTTTTGGCTGCCGAATAGTGATGTAGACCCCACAAAGATCATGCACAAAGACGAGGAGTGGGATAAAGAACAAAAGCAGAGACAGCTAATGAACGAAGTCGACAGACACACGATGAGAGACATGGATCAACCAGTGAGCCGCACCCTGCCAGGTCAGTTTCTACATCTTATAACACTATTAAACCCTGCACGTAAAATATCAGCAAAGTAACAATACTTTTACTTGATTTGGACATTCTGGTGCTCTTACCACCATTGCACACTGTTTCCTTACACCATGGAAGGAATAAAGAAGGAAAGGACAATACATCACAGCAACAGCCACTGGTGCCATTAGTAATGGGAGTGGCATGGAAAATCAAACTATAAACCATTATAATTAAAAACCACTATAATTCCACTATAATTCAGCCATTTGAACTTTGACAGGACAGAGATCCTATATAACAAAACACACCTTACACAATGTCTGTTTTCGATGGATACAAGACCCACCATCGTTTTAAGCTGGGCTTCACACAAGGCTCTAGGCAGTTGCTGCACAGACTCCTGATGTTTTGAGGCCAATCACAAGGACAACAAATGTGCACACTGGACAAAAACCAGCAGGCTGTATTATGTAAAGTGTGTTTTGTTATAGAGTTGAATCTTGGTCCTGTCATAGCTCAAATGGCAGAGCTATAGCGGTGTGTAATTAGAGTTTCCATGCCTGTCCCATTCACTTCAATGCCAGTGGTAAAAGAGTGGCTATCGCGGTGACGTAAGTGTGACGTATTGTCTTTTCCTTCATTATTTGTTCCTTGTCCTACATAACTCATCCCAACTTCTGTGTCTGATCCCTGCTTTTTACATTCTGTGCTGGAACAAAAGCATCTGACTCCAAAGCAGTATTAAATAACACCCCCCCAACCACATACACACACACACACACACACACACACACACACACAGACGTGTATGTGTCCCATCCCCGCCCCCTTATCATATCAAGTGACTGACTGATACTTTCCACCTGTTGTTCCGACTGTAGTTGTGAAACCACAGCCACACACGCACACACACACAAACACACAAGCTCTCATAAGTGTCTCATAGCTTCTCATTCCAACAGGGTTAGTCCAGTCTCTAGCTGCCTTGTGTGGTAAGTGTGCATGGGTGTGATAAGTGCGTATGGGTGTTCGCCTCATGTCAGTGAAAAAGATAGACAGACGCATGGCAGATAAGGAAGTAGTGAAAGTGTTGAAACGTAACCCTCAGCATATGTTGAGCAACTGACTCATTCTCACACACATCCTGACGTCACAGACCACAGAGTTCAGCCAGTCCACTGACGCGTAACCCTGCTATCAAACACACATCATCACACACTCACACACACCTCATACACTGGATATGTAAAGCATTGACTACATCGACACACCCTTTTTGGAAACCCTTGAAATAATTTTCACCACTAGCTTGCTGTGGTGTTGCACCAGCATTGACATCACAGAGGGAACGTTTGGCTTGTTGTCCACTCTGACAAGAAACAGCAGCCTTTGATAAGGAAGCATAAGCCAAAAGAATGGGCCAAAAATATCAACACCCTTGTGACTGTGCTGTGAGATGCAATGTAGAAAAGTACAGCTACATCTCCACAGTTTTTTTTTTTTTTTTTTTTTTCACAACTGAGGAAGACATACAACATACCTCAGACTAGGGACTAAGATAAAAGGAAACTAAACCAAAAAAGGGAGTGATCCAGGCCTAGAACTGAAGCATTTACTGTAGTAACACTGGACAGGTGACAGGGAGCACTTTCAAGTTGGCCCAGATGTCCTGTCTGCTCAACATCACAGCTTAACATCTCATCTGCAGAAGCCATATATGTTCTTACTTTCCCCAGATGTATCCAGAGTTTAAAACTCCCACTGACTTTCCCTTCCATCTTTACAGAATCAACAGGGACAGGCAGAGTTAGGAAAGCTGCATCTTTGGTATTTTTCCAAAACAGTGAACAGCAGTTGCTCTCAGTGTCCCAGTCAGAGAGAAGTAATCAAAAGAAGTCCAGTTTTCAACTTTTGTATATAAACATGATTATAACTAAACTATGCAAAACCTAACTTTGCAAAACAGAGACCTGAAAATCTGTCTTTGCTCTGCTCTGCACTCTTTTTCTGCAGGAAAACATGAAAGGTTTTCAGCGTCTAACTGAGTAATTGTGTTCTAGTCAGGGTGAAAATGCCCCTGAAACAGCATTTGACCATGGGATGCAGAGACTCTGCCCTGAAACCCAGACGAATGAAATTCATTTCGGTGGGTCAGCAGATCTTGAAGGTAGACCTATCACTTACTGCCTTATAAGTGACATATCACTTTCTGCATTTAAATGTACTTTAAAGTACTTCACAAAAAAAAAAAAAAAAAAAAAAAAAAACATTTTCAAGCAATTACAAATTGTTACATCAAAATTTTATGGTAGGTTTTACAGGCTGCCTTTCTATACCTGCAGATATGATCGGGGTAAAAACTCCACCATATCAGCTGTATAATTTAGGGATTTTTAATTGTCATTCTAATATATAACTCCCACTTTAGCTGTGTTTATGCACTAGTAATCTGGTGATATTAATTAACAAGAACAGGCAAGACATGAAGATTCAATTCACCACAAATCCCACAGCAGTAGCGTTTCCTGTTAGAGTTTCAGGTTGAAACTTAATATTTTGGGGGTTGTATGCTGCAAGGGAAAAAAAAAAAAAATCAAACGCACTGTAACAGGGCACTGCTAGGTCAAAACATGATGAGGTTGTAAGGGCGCTGAGATAGATGAGTAGCGGCTACTGTGACTTTATACTGTAGGACGTTGCTGGGTCACACACATGCCCGAGGACAGTCAACAGCACAGCTCTTTCTTTTCTCCCTCCCTTTGTCTTTCTCCATCACAACTGTCTCAATCTGCCATCTTTTTCTTTCTCTCTCTCTTTTTCTAAAGCACACACACACACACACACACACACACACACATCAACTGCATAGCACACATCAATGATTCATTCATTCTCAGCCACAGGAGTTAACTTGACTGTACGTAGAGGTCAGGCCATAGTGCCTTTGATAACCAATATGCTTCGAAGAAAAGATAATGACACACTGCGCTCCCAAAAATTACTCAGAGGTGTTGGGCAAGAAAATTTCCCACACTGCTGAAAAGAGAGTCTGAAAAAAATTGCGTTTTTTTTTTTTTTTTTTTTTTTTTTTTTTGGTTATTGCTGTTTTTTTGCCCTAAAATGCAAAGCAGTGCAGGGCATGAGGTTCAGAGTAAAATCTACACTACAGCTAAAACTGGGTCAAAAATAAGCACAGCTGCAGAATTACACAGTCACCACTGGTAAAAATATTTCTTAGGAAAAACACTTCAATGAAGGCTATGTAAACAAAGTGTGGAGAAGAGAGCTATATATTGAAGCAGACAGAGGGAAGACGACACTGGATTTATTTTAGAAAGCTGTGAGGACAGAGGGGAGCATGCACAGGGGGGAGGACAAGGAGAGAGGCATCAGGACTGTGTGTGTGTGTGTCTCTATGTATGTGTGTGTGTGTGTGCATAAGCATTTAAGCACTTAAAGTAAGCCTCTATAGTTATATTTGAATTTATGGGCACAAGCACGTGTTTTGCATGCTTATAATTGTATCAGTGGGTGAGTGTGTGTGTGTGTGTGTGTGTGTGTGTGTGTGTGTGTGTGTGTGTGTGTGTGTGTGTGTGTGAATGTGTTTTATAGACTGTATAGCAATGTCCTAACCTTGGCCATGTCCTAAATTCAACAACCCATAAAAAATAATCTAAAAAAATACGTGACAGAGAGGCAGGGGAACAGATGACACTTTTGACATCCCATACACACACATAAGATCCGGAGAGGAAAAGGCAAATCTAGTTTGGTGACAAACTGAATGTCACGGGACACGATGACGTCACAGAGCCAACACTTTGATGTCTACTATACGTGTTTACACTCCTGACCACTTTAAATAGACAACACTGCAGTGCAGGTAAAAGACAATGTGCTCTGCCAAATCAAACAGTAAAGTGTTTCTATTTTATATTAAGGGATGTGAACCATGGTGACTCAGTGACTGTTGACAATGTGCTTTCTAAAGTGAGCTATGAATCCTAGTTTAAACACATTCTAACATCTAGGAATGCAGTTTTGTTCAAGTTGGCAGGTGAACCATTTTGATAGATACCAAGAAGATACCAAATATATGCTGTTGAATTACAGGGAAATATGCATAAAACAAGCCTCAAGACAACTAGATATTTTCTATTTGATGTAATGGTGTATCCATGAAACAATGGCATCTTGGCTTTGAATATTTCCCTCGATATAAATGTGATGTAGCTTGAATTGATGCATTACAATCTACAGATACAGAATATAAAGTTGCCATTGTTGTACAACATAAAAAAAGTTTGTTTTGTTTTGTTTTGTTTTTAACAGGGATACAGAAAAGAGACAGAAGGATCACAGATATTGTCAGGTCACTGACCAATTGATTGAATTTTCAAAATATAATTGTTTGAATGAGAAAGTGGAGCTGCTGATGGGAAAACCCAAAATGTACATCAGTGAATTGGATCCACCTTCTCATTCAAACAGTTTTACTATGAAAAGTCAGCGGTCAGCGTAAAAAACTAGTATGACCACTGCTTCCTTATGCAATAGTCTTTGAGTCATGTTTTTAACTAATATAGTAACTATATTTTTGAGTGGAAAGTCATTTTTGAGAGCACAATACACATGAATGGGTAGGTGAAAAATAGCAGAGCTCCCGGTGAATTTGAGTGTCAGAGTATAGACGTATTGAGCTCAAGAAGACATGTGTGGCTCATGTGTTACAAAACTTCTCTGACGCTTTAAGTTTACGGAACTCTCTCTCTCTCTCTCTCTCTCTCTCTCTCTCTCTCTCTGTCTCTCTCTCTCTCTCTGTCTCTCTCTCTCTGTCTCTCTGTTTTTTCTTGCAATCTGTTGTCAGGCATGAGTGAAGTGAATCCTTTACTTTAGTCGTGATACTGCTTCAGCGCTTGCTGTCACTGTGCCATTCAAAACAATCAGCGAAGCATGAGAGACATACAAAGACGTCACCATGGTAATGCACTGTCCTCTCCATTCACAAGGTTCAAAGTATTAAAAAACAAGCATGTTCCCTTTCCATACTGATTATGCTCTGCTAAGTATCAATCTGTTCTCGCTCCTCTTCATTATTTCAGGTATTTCTTGGGAACACCTGAGGTCAGATCTGGGAAATATGTAAGATGACCTACACGGTGTAGGGCCACATGGGGCAAGATAACCTATGACCTTTGGTATTTACAGCCTCCTTGAGATGCCTGACTGGGAACTGACAAAGAGCAGATGCAAACACTTAGCTAGGCCCAGTCCAGCTAAAGTCACACATTCCCCACTCCTTCACGCTTTATCTTACCACACACCATATCATCATTGCTCATTTTAGTGTGTGAAAAAGGTGTGGTGCTTACAACATTCACAAACATCAGCCTGTCTTTCTCTCCCTCCTCTCCTCACATTTACGCTGGTGGACACTCAAATGTCTGCGTATGCAAACTTTGGCCTATGTTTACCTGGTTGGGTGGATGGGAGGTGGGGGGTTGAGCCCAGGGGGCAAGTCACACCCTGAACCATAACATTATCTAAAACACACACACTCAAACATGAGCACACGTGGACACACGACCATTCATAAACAGGCATGCACACTGTGGCAGTTTGATGGTTGAAGAGGTCAGAGAGTCATCTGAAAAATACGGCAAAAGTTCATTTGCCCAAATCCACAATGGACAGATGAAATTTCAGGTTTAACTAATCTAACAATCAGTGTGCCAATAATCACCTGTCCCAACATTTCCATCTATTTCCATAATAAACAAATTAGATGTAGACAGAGGCATATGCTTCTATAAACATACAGTTCAGACAGATATACAAATACTTTATTACTGTGTCTAGAGGGTTTATCTCACTGAGAATAACTGACATGGATGGCCCAGAGTGACTACCACACTATAGCACATGTGCACATACAGTGCAAAAACACATCCACCCTAACACAGAAAGCACTGATTTCCATGCACTTCCATTCTTCTCTGCAAAAAGAAATCATAAGTGTAAAACAAGTCTCTAAGCAGTGCTCTCTGCAAACCTGAAGTTCAAAGAAGTAAAAAAAAAAGAAAAGAAAAGAAAAGAAAGAAAAATCAATAAGGGGAAACAATAAAATAAACTATATAAGAAGACAGAACAGTAAATAACTGAATAGAGGAGGGCAGGACAGATGGAGGGGCGGCACGCTTTGTCCAGCTGAATACTGTTTTTGGTAGCCATTCAAGAGGCTGGCTCATACTAGCCGAGCACTGCCAATTTCTAGGTTTCAACAAGAGAGATCCACATTCTGCATTCAGCTCTAAAACTAACAGTCAGTGGCAAGCTCAAGGTGTCTTGCAACAGTCAGGTAACAGCGGCACTGTGACTTTAATCCCCTCTCACTCAGCATTCTGCATCCAACCATAACGCGTCATTCAGCCTCATTCTTCACTGAACTGTAACCCTCCAAAGACCTAATTAATGGTGAGTCTTTATTTTCACACAAGCCTAATTTCCGGCCAGTGAGGTTGTAGGGAAGGATAATGAGCTGACAGTGTGAGAACAGAGCAAACCCTGCAGGGAGGTCCGTCAGGTTTCCAGCACATGCTTGAAGGGGCCCGTGGACAAACCCACCCCACCCCAACCCCCCAGGACACTGTGTGTTTGCCCAGGACTGTTCTGCCCCGTTACAGCACTGCCTGAGAGTACCTCAGAGGAAAACTGTGAAAATAAACTTCCAGTGTTAAAGCGAAAAGGGCAGATCCAGTTTCTTAGCAGGCAATGAGCGCTGACAGCCAAGGACAAGTTGAGACAGGAGGGGGAAGCAGACCAGAGGGGGAGGGCAGGGCCATTTGCGCCCCTGGCACTGCAATCTACATCCCGTCTCTTTATCTGAAGCCATGTGTGGATCTTCTGAACGATTTTATACAATGAATAGACAGTGTGTTCTGATCAAAAGGAGAAACATGCCAGGGTCAGGACAATAACAAATGACATGTTCTTTTTACAGAACATCATATGCTTGTCAGATAAAGCAGATCATACACTGGAAGGAAGGACAGCAAGCAAACCTAATCTTCTGCGTCCAGAACATGGCATGTCTTATAGAGAAAACAAACAAACAAAAAAAAATCTTAGAGAGAAACCCTGAAAGTGACATATCTGCAGGGGACAGGGTGTTTGTTTTGCAGTGAACTCAGGAAGAAGGGGGGGGAGGTTTCACTAGAGAAGTGGGTAAGCGAGTGATGGGAGTTCAGATGACAGTTCTAAGATACACAAATGGTGTTACATAGAGTGCAGCAAATTAATGGAGAGGGAAAACTGAAAAAAAAAAATGAAAGGGGCTAAGCCGGTCTCGTGGGGTAGTATTAGTGAGAGTGGCACAGCAGGGAGAAAGACTAGGAGGCAGGCACATGACCAAATGGAGAAAGACACAAATAACAGGATAAACATGGATACTGCCAGTGGTGAAAGTTACTTATCAATTTACCATATTCCCTCCGTGTTCCTCAGAGAGCTGGTGGAACGCGACCGAGGCTTAAGAATGATACTCATGGTGCTGCTTGTCCTTCGACATCCACAAACGCCACACACGCCCACACACACACACTTGAAACCACACACACACACCCTCAGGTCCACCTGGAGCGCTCTGGCCAGCCCTCCTCTGAGGTCTGACCACAGCTGACTGCACTCCTCGCTGGGTTGAAGCGATCCAGCAGCTCCCTCTTCCAGCGTTAGTCCAGCGCAGCAGTCAGTCCTGCTGAGTCGGACGAGGCTGATGGTGAGCTCAGACGGATCAAGTCTTCCGTCCAACAGTATTTCACACTCTGGTTCCTCTGCGAGCTTGGATAGTGTGACAGTCGGTTGTTCTTTCTCCCACTCTGTCTCTCTCTCTCTCTCTCTGTCTGTCTCCCTCCCTCTCCCTCTCTCTCTCTCTCACTTGTCTTGTTTGCCAGATCGGCGTGAGATCTTCCTCTCTCCTGATCCAACCATTCACTCTTTTTCTCACCCTTCTTTCACTTACTACTCTCTCTCTTTCAAGTCACCGTGTTTTCCTGACTTCTGAAATTAAACTCTCCTCCTCTTTCCACCACACTTTTCCCCTCCTCCTTCCCTCTCCTTCGTGCTCTCTTTTTACGACTCTTTGAGTTACATGACTCTCCTTCTCTCTCTCTTTCTTACTCTATCTCCGATATGCACCCTGGGTATGTCTAGAGTGGGAGGGGTTGTTTTGGCTGTAGTAATTCCTTCAAGGGCGGGACTTGTATCCCCTAGTAATCCTGACAATTGTCTCAAATGTCAATCAGTTGGCAGCCATGGTAACATAAAACCAGCAGCTAAAGCATGCCAATGTGCTAGAGAGAGTATACAAAAATAGCATCTAGCAAGTATCATCAAGCAATTCCATAAAGCAGAAACAATAAACTGGAAATTGAAGGCTTTTCTGGAAAGATTGTGTTAAATCCTTTAAAGGGGTGATGATTTAGTTTAGAAGTAAAGTAAACAAACAGAGCACGATCAATAGCACACCATTATAAAAAATGAAAATACAATGTGGGGGGAGCAGCCTGAACAACCAGGAAAAGTGTGGGAAAGGTAGCTGAAAGATTGATTTGTGACAGATGACAAATGTTTGAAGAGAGAGCAGGAAATGGGGTGAGGATGAAGGGAATGAGAAAGGGCACAAAGAATGAGGGGAATGAGTTAAAGACAAACATGCAGCTCCAAGTTTCTAGTTTGCTACTTTCCACTCCCATTTCCTCTCTTTGCATATATAGTGGTTCTCTATGCCCCCTGCCTCCACACAACTTTTTTAATGGCAAACGGCAATGAATCGAATCATCCCAAAGCAACACATTTTAGCACTTATTAAAGACCTAGTTTTATTCCACAAAAAACTTTTACACGAATTGTGAGGAGTCTTGTTGTGTATAAAAGTGGGATCAACAGTTCTTTGCTGTCTACAAAAATGGGTCAAATGCGAAGCTCTGACGGCATCATATCCTGAGTTGTGTGCCAGAAAGCTGACATTAGCGCTAACATCAGTGCTAGCAACTCTACCAGGCAAGCAGGTGTGCCCAGCTGTCTGGCACATCAATCAAAACCAACATTAGAGTGAGAAACCTGAAAAAAAAACAAAAAAAAAACGAGTATGGTGAGATTAAATATAGAGCACTGTTTTTTAGATTTGCATACAATGCACATACAATACTGAGCATGTTCATGCACGCACACACACAAACACACACACACACACACACACACACACTTGATGAAGACCTGACAAAAACAGGTGTAAGAGTATCATTACAGAACACCCTTTGAGCATTTGTTCTTCAATGTTATACACTAAGAGCAAATTCAAATTCAACACAAAACCGACTCTCTCTCAACCAGCTATATCAGGCCAGACCTTGCACCTCTTGACGTCTGAAAAGAGAGCAAACCAAAATAAATATTTGTCCAAAATAAATCTCCTTTGAGGATGAAGCACAAACATAGCCAACATTTAGTAAAAAGTAGGACTTCAACAATTTCCACATCTCTTATTGCAGCTGCAAATTGTGCAAGTGCAACTTTTCTAAGAAAGTGCAGAATCAATGAAAATCTAAGCAAATACTTTCTAAAACCAGTAATAACGAATGCAGACAAATTCAAAACATATTGCATACACAAACACTAGTAGACACACAATAGCATCCACACAAAGATTATTCCAGCCCACTAATCTATAAAGCAATGGGAATGCTTCTTCGTCATCAATACTGAAACCAGCCAGCGATGTAAGTCATGACAACAAAGTGACATCAGTCCCTTTGTAGAGGAGGAACGGGCTTAGTGGAGAGACAGAGAGGAGAAGGGGCCTCACCACTTCAAGGATAATACATGCATCTCCAGCTCTTATGAAAGAAGAGCATGCTGCTTACTGCCCCCACACACAGAAAAACTATGGTCATCCACTTCATTCCAACTGCTGCTCAAGAGCAAATTACATGCACATTTATGTCACAGAAGAATGGAGAGAGACCTACGAAAACAGCGAGATGCAAGTCATACACTGATTTGATACACATATGCAACGTTTGAGTATGCATGCATTTGCACGCACATTCAAAGGGACATATGTGAGCAAACACGCACTCACTCACTCCAGACACACAGAGTCTGTAGAGTCCATAGTGCATGACAGTGCATTGACTGATGGCTAACGTCAGAAGAGTTCAGTGCTTTACCTTCACGTGCACTTTACCCCGTGTATATCGTTCCCTTCACATACACACATGCATGTGAGCTGTCAATCACTTTCATGTACATCACCTCACAGACACACAAAGAGGCCCTGCACAGCTCTAAAAATAAAAGCAAAGTTGAGACATCAGATAATAAAGTGTAACCATGTGTTTACTGTACACTTATGTACATATAGTTTCCCAACAATATCTGTCTATCCATTTCAAATTTTGAGGCACACACATGAAGTCAAATAAATATGGCATTTTATCTCTTCCTTTTCCATGAGATCAACCCTGCTGTTTTGACAGAAGGGTTGATCTCATGCTGGCTAGAAGGAAGAAGGATGGCAAGTCTCACCCTGAGGTGCAGTGACCATGTGTGGACCATTTGGAGGGAGTTAAGTTGAATGGGCACATCTAATAGTTCCAGTGTAGCATGGCCGAATGATGTAGTTCAGTTTAGCATGGTCACAGTGGTGAAACTAATCCTGTTATTACGGTCTTCACATTCCATGGGGGTCAGGCCAAAAACAACAAAACAAGTCGCCTTAAAACTTCTGGGACATTTGCAACCCTTTCCTTCACACTGAGACCATTAAATTCAAGCACCAAAACAGAACATAAAGGCAGCATGACGCTTACAAAGTCACCTTACTGAGTTAAAGATTTCCTTCAAAACCTGTATTATAGGATAGCTGAAGTCTATGGAACTAAATTGTTGCCAAAACCTACTAACATGTTTTACAAATGCCCTACGATTTACTAACAAACATAGTGTGGTTTACAAATACAAAACACCATTAACAAACGAATGTATTTTGTTTTGCAAATAAGAAATGTAGCAATCAAACAAATACAAACCATACTTCTAATACATCATGCTCCAAGAAAAGAAAAAAAAAATCAATTCTTACAAGTACAAAAAAATAGTTCCTACAAAGACAAAAATATATCATGGGACTTTTGGCAGCAGGTGGTGCCATGAGTTGATTTAAAGTAGCCTAGATCACTATGCCGGGTGGTTGAACAGAGCAAAGAACAGCCACTGCTAACTGCCACTGGGTGATATGTTCAAGTATTACAAATATACAAGTTAGTTCTGAACACAATATCTTAATATCAGGGTCCCTGGGTCGAAATCACCTCATGTGATCCACCACTTAAAGTAATCTTGGTGGAGAAGAACCTGAATGTTTTTACACCCATGTTCTAGTGCTATGTGCATGAATTAGAGGAGAAAATCCAGCTTTTTTCTTTCTTTTTTTTTTTAACAAAGCCTTGCTAAGCTTAGCATCCCATTGCAGTTGGCAGTGGTTGTTCTCTGCCCTGCTCAACCTCCCAGTGTAGCAAACTCGGCTTGTTTAAATTCACTCATAGCACTGCCTGCTGTTGTAAAGGGTGAATTACATACAACATTTCTGAGAAAATTGTACCAAAAGTCACAAGGTATGTTTTTTGTCTTTTTAGGAAATCATTTTTTTTTTGTACTTGTAAGAACTGATGTTTTTGGAGCATGATATATAAGAAAGATGTTATGTATTTGTTTGATGGGTTGTGTTTTGTATTTCCAAACCACACAATGTTTGCTAGTGAATCATAGGACATTTGTTAAACATGTTTTGTTTGTTAGTTTTTGACAGCGATTTAGCTCCATAGAAGGTTACTAGGTTGCCCAACCTGATTAGACATTCTGAGAGGAAAGCTGAGAGAGGAATTTCTCAAGACCTGATTGTTTGCTCTTAAAGAGACAGATGTACTCGCAATCAAAAAGCAATCTGCACTCACATATTTTAGTGCACTGCAGCAGTCAGTTATGAATGGGTTTGCATGAAAAACTGTGGAAAGGCTGGTCATGGGCCAAGGAGAAGTCACTGACTTTTCACACAGATTGGTCAATGGCTTCTTTTAAATACACAAGTAACTTTCAATAAGATTCATGCAACATCATAAAACTTTGTGGAAAAATTAGTCATGCAGAATGGAGGATCTGGATCACTTCTCACACCGACTGGCTGGAGGAGTAGGTAGCAGTGGGCATGATTAATTTTTGGTGAACATCAAACATGTGGAAGTGGAAGATCTTTAGAATTACATGGTACTGGCAGAGATACACCCACTATTGAGTAGTTTATTGTCTGTACTATGTCTTGAAAAAGTGTGAGAACTAAAAAAACAACTTGACAGGCAAGGTTCAATCTGTAGGAAGCAGACATGTTACGTCACATGCATGTCATGCACCCAAACTAGAGACAAACAATTCATTCAGCAAGAATTCAAACTCCTCAACAATACATTTCAAACCCAACAACTTTTTTTTTTTTTAAATCTAAAATAACTGTGCAGTATGCATCAAAAGATATACACCTGAACAATGAAGCATGGAGTGAAAACATGGACATTTCTGTCATCATACAGTATCTGTTATAACTGTCAAAGCATCAACTTCCCATTAAAAGTTAAAAACAAGTTAATTACCTTTAAAGCAATAACTTTTTCCATATTTGCTCAATAATTATTACATTGCTGAAAAGCTTGATTGGTATTCAGTGTATTAGATATGTAAGATGCCAAAGACTAATAGCTACACTATAAATATTCATCAGTTTTAATAGGATCTTGATTAACAGCACATGAATGTACAGTTCATAAACTGAAAGTTTAAGCTCAAGTATTGTTAGCAAAAGCCCAATAAAAGCTGATTATATTTGTTTCACTTGTTGTATGACATTAAATGGAAATGTAAAAATGCAATGGAAATTCGCTGCATGCATAGGATTACTACAGCCTGACCTGGAAATTATTTACATAGATTTATTACATTAAACAATTTTATTAGGTTAAGCACACATCTAAATCATCATGTCTATTCATTAGTAATATGGAAAGCACTAATGTAGAGAGCCACTTGTATTTTAGTTTAGAAAGACGCTGGTGCCACCTAGTGGTGAAATAAAAATCAATTTCTTGCCATACACTGACTGCATGGGATATGTCAGCACAGCATATCATAAAAAGACAAATTGACAAACTGATTGATTTTGTTTCAAAGAGAGAACACTGCTTCCATGAAGCAGGTGTAAGGCATAGATAATAGGTGATATAAATAGCACAACCTGAAGCAAGGCATTGAACACAGATGGCTGGGCATCAGTATTGACAAGACAAGGTTTTAGAAATGCAGCCCATTTAAGGTTCCACCCATTTCAATATGCCTACAAGACCACCAACTATTATCTAAGGTTTATATGGAATAATATCTATGCCTTCATGGAATATTACACACACTCACAGACACAGACACTTAAGGCTATATTGCATATTCAAGCACATACGCAGAGACACACAAAATAGAATTGCAGACACAGACAGGCACAGGCATACAGCAAATGAGCTCGCACATCCTATTTATGTCTGGGGTCTCTGAGTGCATATTAGTCAGAGAAAAGTGGAAAAAATAGGCAGTGCAAGGTCTTAAAACTTCCAGAATTAGCTCTAATGGGTGGAGAGTGCTCTGACTATTAGCTTACTCACTCCCCTGGTTAGTGAAGACCCGTTCTCCTGAACACCTTGATGCTTTAGATGACTGGATGGACCCTGGTTATTTATGGTTTACCTCGCTCTTAATTGCACTTTGTAAAAGCAGCACAGCCGCTTGAAAGTGTCATACACAGCTACATGTGCACGTACCCACATACACACTTACTTCAGGCAGACACTACAGGCACAACAGAGTAAACAGCTGAACTAAGGCTTGCACAGAGCTCTAACAATGTAGTCAGCCACCAAGCAACAAGCATTTACACAACGCTCTGATGTGAACACACTTCGCTGTGTTGCCCAGGTTGAGCTATTTATCAGCTAATGTTCTGATAAGGGAAACACACACAGTGCTCTCACCTATACATCACTCAAGCAAACACACATCATGCCATGTACATGCAACTCATATGAACACATGAATTCAGACACACACACACACACATACACAATAGGTACAATGTGTGCTACCAACACAAAAGCAGCTTTAATCAATAATCAATGATAGAGATAGATGAGTTCAATCCAACTTTTTCTCTTCTCCAGCATCCAAATGCACCTAGTTTCCAAATGCAGTATTTCTGATTCACTACTTTGCTCCATCTCAACCTTTCACATGCAAGCAACAGTTAGATCTAACTATAAAAACATGGAAAACAAGTGTAAGGTTGCATTAAACTTCACCCTGAAGTTAAAAAAAAAAAAAAGTTAGTCCAAAAATGCAGCATCAAACAATACCACATCAAACAAGCACTAAAATCCTCAGTGCAAGAATGCAGAGTCAAAATACAGACTGCATATTTCAGGTAAGGCCTGTCCAATGACATACTGCCCCTTTTATCTTTTCTCCCACTCCCTTCCCTCCACATTGTTCCTCAGAGGCGGCATTTACCCTCTCCTGCAACGAGGCTTGATGTCAATGGGCTTGTTGGTGGCGTAGGGTGAGCCGTTAGAGCAGGCATGGCGGTAGCGGGCAATCCTCTCCAGAGAAAGGTAGTCAGAGTTCACAGGCAAACTCATTTTTACTGAGGTTCTTCAGTGGTGCCACACACACACATGCACACACACATACATACACACATATACATGCACACACTGGTGCCAAGACAGATGAAGGGAGAGAAAGAGAAGGGACAGATAGAGTGACAAGCCTGATGAAGCTATCTAAGTAGGAAGGAGAGGTGTGTGAGAGAGAGAGGGTTGGTGGGAAATGGAGAGAGAGACAGGAAAGGAGACAGAACGGGTGTAACTGGGAGGGAGAAAAGAGGCAGAGACAGAGAGAGATGCAGGGAGAGGGAGGAGCATAATGCATTGGTAGAGTAAAGTAATTTATATTTTTCTCTCAGATATCCACCTATTGCGAGCCACTTTTGACAGGGTTTTGTAGACTTACTCTACAATTACACAATCAAGTTATTTCAATCTATGCATGTGCAGCTTCAGTCAAAGCTTTCTGATGGGTAAAGTGGTATGAAGGTTAGTGCACATAAGCCAACACAATTTGGAAGGACTCATATCAATTGGAAAGGACACATATCTAAATTGAGTATACCTTGTAAAGTGTATCCTTCATTTGACCCAGTATACTGGAGTATAATAAGAGCAATTTTACCTAATGGCATTGTTCCACCACTAGGGTGCAGCAGAGTACAGCATTACTGAGTGCTACCAACCCAAACCCTACAGCACAAAGACTTGAGTGCTGAGAAATACAAGTAAAACAAAAAAAAACAAACAAAAAAAACTGCAGTAACTGGAACTTGAGCCATCAAATATCCAAATATTGCAATTTCAGACATGAGGTATATTGGCCTACCTCTGACAGATGAGGGACACGTTGATGTTGTTTAACGCAGCCTCACAATCTTATGAGCTGTAAGTCAAAGACAAACCTCATTCATTCATTCATTTTCCAAGCCACTTATCCTCGTTAGGGTTGCAGGGAGACAAACCTCAGTTTTTCCTAAAAAAGTAGTGGGCTTTATGACTGTGAATTGGCAGTAATAATACAATGGCAATACAAATCATGATACAATTCAATTTGTATCACAATATACTGCCTGAACTGAAAATGTAAAAGTAGTTTAAGATACAACCTACTGAATAACATCTAATAAAACATACAACATAATATTTGATAAATGGGATGAAAAACTGACTGACAAAACAATTAGTTCAAAATTCATATCCTAATTCATTAAAACAGACTGAGCACAATGCAGTTACTTAACACAGTACGCTAAAATGTGGATGTCATACAATCACATGAAAATGTTGTAAAAAATGTTGAAAATGTTGAAGTACAAAAATGATATTGGTACGAGGGGTGAGAGAGTAAATATAATATTGCGAAAAATAAGATCGTGATACTCAGCTATATCGTTTTTTTTTTTTTTTTTTGCACAGCCTGGTCTTTGAAATAATAAAAAAGCCCTCTCATGATCTCAATCAACAGCCTTGCCATCTGCCATGGTTGCTGCTAGCAACAGCATTCTTCCACAGGGTATATAGTTTTCAAGGTGGGGGTGGTGCGGGGGGCTCAGTTGATTCCTACAGCGACCAGCAGGGGCCACTCTCCTCCACAGGGACAGAGCAGGGAGACAGGCATAACAACCAGCAGTACATCACAAAGCTGCAAACCTCTCCGGAGTGACGGCTTCTGGCCAGAACTGACAGAGGCAGCCAGCATGTGACATCGGCTCCTGGGTGGACAGGGATGGTGTCAAAGTCACAGACGTAACGACAGGCACAACAGGCTTCTCCACATCTGGAACATTCGAGCATCTCCACATCAGCACACACAGCGGCACTCAGGTGGCCACCTGCCTTATGCAAGCATACACACACCTGCACGCATTCAGACAGAACAAAACTCAGACACCAATGCAAACAGGCGCACAGGCAGTCACTCTCTCTAACAAACACACAAACTCAACACAAACATAATCTGACTGCTTGGCTGCGAACTCAGCCACACGCCATCAGTGCCAGCGACGAGCTGTGACAGAGTGCCACTGTCGTCATTCAGTGTCCCTGAGGCTCACAGCCATGGAAACCAGACTTGGGAGAAAACCTTGTGATTATTCAAATTCATATGTTAGCAACTAAAGCTGTATTTCACTTGGTGTAGTTAAACACAGCCTATATTATTTTTTACTGAACTGTTTTATTTTATTTTCATAGATGAAGCAAATTATATTCAGCTGGCTTTGGTTGTTTGGAAGTTATCTGAAACATAAGAGAGCATTTACAGACTTAAGTTGGCAGAACCATTTGGTATATGACAAAAGCCACTGAGGTCAAACTCTGACATTGTGCTCGGTGTCTATTGCTCAAAGCCACACAGCTCTCAAATGCTTAATAATATATTTATTTAAGCTGTGAAAACAACTACAGAGCCTCAGCCTAGCCATCCAGACATTGTTGGATCAACAAAAAACCACTGCTGGTGGAACAAAGCACTGACTACTAAAGTGAATACTGCAGACACACACAATACAAACAGAAAACACACAAAAAGGGAGAGAAAAACAGTGCGAAAAATGAAAAATGGAGAAACCAGTTAAAGAAAGAGAGAGCTGGCAGTGATGCAGCCTCTACAGTTTATGTACTTAAGTGTATGACAGCTAATTGAGGAGCAGTGTGAGGGCTGCGTGAAGCACTCTCCTCTCATGACTGGCAGGGTCAGTGAACTTGTTAGGGGCTTTGGCACAATGCAGCTTGCCAGAGTGGGACAGATAAAGAGGGTGGGATGGAGGGAGGATAACGGGACAAGTTACCACAGACTTGAAGCCTGTGGAATAGTGGGAATCAAAAGAGAGAGGGAGAGGAAGTTAGAGAGGTTACTAGTGAAAGGGCAAAGGAGGGAGAGCAAGGGCGAGTGGAAAAAAATACAACAGGGAGAGCCAGAGTGGTTAGTCAGTAGTTACATCATTATAGACTGGGTTTTGCCTGTATGGCATATTAAGAGACTAGGCTTTGCCTCAGTGGCTCTTGGGGTCACAGCAGACGTACTCCTCTCTCCCTTTTCTCCTGCGGGTCTGCGTTTGCTCCAATACGTAATGTTTCCTTAGTGCTGTAAGCAGTACCACTTGTGCCCAGTTCTCAAATAAAAGGACAGAATAGCACATCAAGTAACAGGCTATGCCTCAAATGTAACATAAATTACATAAGGGCACCACCTAAGATGATGAAACTGACTAAAATAGTTTAACTTTCACATAACAGCACAAGCCCCTCTGATTCCGTTTCTCGAGGAAGAGAGATGCAAAATGGACTCGACAGAATTGACAGTAAATGCAGCACAATGGCAGCCTACCCAGAAAGCCCTCTAGACAGCTGGCCGAGCTCAACTGTGAAACTCTCTCCCAACCATGTAGGGATTATGGACGTAGTGAGAAGACACAAAGGAACAGAAAGAGACAGATATGTGCTGTATAAACAGCAAATATAGAGAGAATCTGCCTTCTGATCACAGGGATCAGTCGGTCAAACAGAAAAGAGTTAACTGGGTCATCAGTGAAGCAGCTGAGTGAGTATGTAAACTGGATTAGGATTTTGATTACACAGTATATGGGGACAAAAAAAAGTGCAGCATCAATATAAAATCGAACAAAGTGAGAATGAATAACAATAAATGAAATTAACTGTATGAGAAAGAAGTATCTTATGGTGTGTGAGATAATAGAAAACAAAATAACATGCAGTTCTGCTGCAGCCATCTGAACCTCCACTACTGCCATAATTAGCAATAAATATGGATATATTTTGAGGTATATGAATAGCAAAAGATCTGTACCTAATTAAAAGACAATAATGCAATGGTAGTTGGGTTTTGTGTCTTTGTATTTGTGCTCCAGTAACATCAATCACATTGCTTGAAAAACAGGTTTATTCATGTGTGTCCAGGAGCAAATCTGCTGCCACAGCTAGACTCACTTCCTGCTTGCCTTACACACACCCCATCCAGATTCATGTTTACAATATGGTTGCCATGGTGACTTAGTAGGATTCAAAGGGACAGGTAGATCCTGGTAGCCAATCAGACTGCAGTTGCTAAGGGGCCAGTGGCAGGTTTGGTAATCAGTAATGAGAAAATGAGGACAACGCTACACTTGTCAGATGGTCAAAGATGAAAAAAAGGATGTGAAGAGATTTAATTAGCGATGATTAAATTAGACATAATTAACAATAATATTGAGATTTGGGTGCTAATCTGTCCTCAAAATCATCAACCCAGA
The DNA here is from genome assembly GCF_902150065.1 of Myripristis murdjan. Lineage (NCBI taxonomy): Eukaryota > Metazoa > Chordata > Actinopteri > Holocentriformes > Holocentridae > Myripristis > Myripristis murdjan. Next base: position 22,129,016 of record NC_043988.1, read on the forward strand.
CGATTCACCTTGGGATTTGACTTAAATTCACACCAAAAAATGATCAATTCAGCCTCCAAGTTAATATTTCATGGCAGCCATGCGTGACTTACCCATATTCTATTTATGCATTCAGCTGATTCACAGGCTGGAGAAAGAAGTTAAGCTGGCTGAACTATCATCTGTCTCACAAAGTCACTGGAGCACAACGTAGAATAGAGAGGCTCAACAGAACCCGCCACCACCTACCCCCCCGAAAACATTTCTGCACATTTCAAATGGCTGGACAAGCGTGACTCGCTGAGGATAAGACTGACAAAAGCTCCTCATTATGTATGTCTATGCATGATTGTGCTGGTACGCGTGTGTATGTGTGTGGTCGGGTGTGTGCGTATGCATGTGTTCATCTGACTGCTTGTACTACATGTGTGCCTCATGACCTGCAAAAGTCATCGTAATACTCCACAATATGACTGCGAGAGCCATGAACTGAGATCAGCATGTAGAAATCTGACTCAGTCTCAGAGAAACACTTGTAATCAGCATGACTTTAACAGCCAGCACAGCTCAGCTCCAGACACAGGGAACCTCAACCGTCCCCCGTCTCCACCCCCGTAAGGTCCAGATCAACTCAACTTGACTCCTCTTGCTTTTGGTACCAGGTACTTTTCTCGATTTCGTTTCCTACTGCAGACAGAACCGCCTCTCAGTGTAGCTGGTTGTTATAGTGACTCCGCGTGAAACTACCGTGACATCATCTTCAACACGCCACGCACAGGAACAACGGATGATATCGAAGGGATGGCGTTCTTGATTCTCAGTATGTGACTGTCACAGCAAGGAGGCAAATTTTGTTTCAGAAGAGGCTGAAGGCAGCAAGACTAGTGATGGTTCTCTCTGACCAATCAGCAGTCTGCAGTGTTTTCACGTCACCTATTAGTACTGGCTCAGCTCGTGTGGAACCTCAACCAATGTGAAACCAAAAAAACGCACCAGGTACCAGATGCTAGCCACAATTTTTTTGCAATGGAAAACCAAAAAAGGCAAGTACAGTTGAGTTGAGTTGAGCTGCACCATGCAGTGGAAAAGTGGCTTTACAGGACCATTTTAGAAGTGAAGTGAGGCTATTTTTTTCTATGGTGTCTATTTGTAAATACAACAATTTCAGTTAATTGCATTAATTCTGAAAAACCCAGTAGGAACCCTTAAAACTGTGTTCCAATTGAATTAAACATGCAAATGAGCCATCCACAAAGTAGTCTGAGAAACACCTACCAACACCCACTTGCTTTCAAAGGCATGTGAGGACAACAAGACATCTTATCTTGGTAAAACAACTAACAATGGCTACCTATGCTCCACATTCTGAAACTGACAAGCCCTAGGATGCAACAATGCAATGTGATATGAGGTTTCACGATGTAAAAAAGAGATATGTATCATCAGATCTCATGAGGCACACTGTGGAGAGCTGCAGTCATCCAAGAAAAGTAACAAATGGCAAAACAATGCAAACGCTTAAGTTGTACGAGTAGGGGTGCAAGCCCTGATCAGTATGAGAGATTAAGTATCTAGTCAAAATATCAAATTGTGAACCCTCTATCGTGAATAGAATTGAATCATTAATTGAATGAATCATTCCACCCCTAATGAGGACTATTATGATTTTTCAGGCGGCCTTATTTAGGCTACATGAGCTGCTACAACAGACAGATAGAAAAGCAGAAAGGCAAAGGGAAGCAGACACAAACCTGTTGCATCAAGGATAATGGACTAAAAGCTTGGCATTTTGAATACAAAAAGGACATTTTGGGTGTTTTCAGCACTACTTTGCAGATAGCTCAATTGCCCTGTATAGTCCAACTGGAGCCCAATTGTTAATGAAAAGTTCATAAATACTAACACAATCAGCAAAACTGTTAATCGTAATAACACAACACATTAAAAGAAACTCAGCGTGCTCATTTACCAGTACAATCAGTGTGTTTGACTTAATATGGAATTAGAGGCATGAAGGCCAGAGTATAACCAACTAATACTAAATAAAATACCAAATGCAGCATAATGCAGCTACAATGAAAACAGTGCTGTTCCTAGTCATGAGATTGCTAAGATTGTTACTGACATCTTAGACCACTGGGTGAAACTCCAGCAGAACAACAGCTTATACAGGCTAAGCCAGTGTTATTTGGTGGGTTTATAACCAGAAAAACAGAATTTGAAAGCCCTGTGATTTAGGGGCAAATTGTGATCACAGAACATTAGCCAGAAGTCAGATTTTAAATAAAATTTGCTGTGACAAGCCAGACGCACACAAGCAAAACACAGTCCTCACATGAAATGCATTTTTTTTTTTTGCCATCTCTGCCTTTGTATGTACGGGCTTATGTGTGCCTGGACAGTACATGTGAGTGAGTGGGTGTACTTGTGCGTGAAATGAATTGGTAATAATATCATATTATGGGTGTTTAACTGCTGCTTGCTCATTATCGGGGCAGCCATCGAGCACTGCTAAGCTCTTTGCAGGTCAGCTATACAGTCACAGCAATGGACATTCATACCAGATAGCCTTAGGGAACAGAAGATGCTGACACACTGCAAACAAGATTTTTTTTTAATGGATTCAATGATTGATGGATAAATCGTTACATGACGCCGGCTGGATGAAATCACTTTTGAATGAATGTGTTAAAATGTGGAAAAGGCAATATTTTTCAGCAGATTCAAATCTCTCTCTCTCTCTCACACACACACTCACACACACACACACACACACACACACACACACACACACACACACACACACACACACACACACACACACGGAGTTCTAGTTCGGCAATGCAAGCACATGGCAGGGCTAATAGGTTTAGCTTGGCATCACTCCCAGTGATGTCAGAGTAATCCCTGAGTGACATCATTGCGCTAGGGAGAGTATGTGTGTGCTGAAGCCATATGGAGCAGCTGAAAGAGTCTGTGTGTGGGTGTACATATTGTACAATGTGTGTGTACAGTAAGAGTGTGTGTTTGCTTGTGTGTGTGTGTGTGAGTGGCTGTTTGAGGGATAACCTGCCATTGTGCACCAAGGGTTCCCTCTCTGCAGTTCAGGTCATCCAAGTTAAGATGTTCTTCAAAACATACACACGGAGAACACAAGTATTACAGTGGCTGTGTGAACATACACTATATGGACAAAAGTTATGGGCCAACTACACATTACACCTATACATAGGAGACATAGGAGTTTTTATGACATCCCATTCTAAATCCATAGACATTAATATGGAATTGGTCCCCCTTTTGTATCCAACATCAGTGTATAACTGATGTTGGATGAGAGGGCCGGGCTTGCAGTCTCCGTTCTTGTTCATCCCAAAGGTATCGGATGGGGTTGAGGTCAGGGCTCTCTGCGGGCCGGCCAAATTCTTCCACACCAAACTCACCCAGCCATGCCTTTATGGAGCTTGCTTTGTGCACTGGGGCACAGTCATACTGGAACTGGAGAGGGCCTTCCCCAAACTGTTCCCACAAAGTTGGTAGCATAAAAATAACTTGGTAAGCTGAAACATTAAGATTTCCCTTCACTGAGGGGCCTTGGCCAACCCCAGAGAAACAAGCCCATAGCATTATCCCTCCTCCACCAAACTTTACAGTTGGCACAGTGCAGTAAGGCAGGGGACGTTCTCCTGGCATTCACCAAACCCAGACTTGTCCATCAGACTGCCAGACAGAGAAGCGTGATTGGTCACTCCACCGCTCCAGAGTCCAGTGGCGGTGTGCTTTACACCACTCCATCTGACGCTTGGCATTGTGCTTGGTGATGTAAGGCTTGCATGGGGCTGTTAGGCCATGGAAACCCATGCCATGAAGCTCCCAGCACACAGTTTTTGTGCTGATGTTAATGCCAGAGGAGTTTTGGAGCTCTGCAAGTATGGAGTCAGCAGAGCATTGGCCACTTTTACACACTATCTGCCTCCGCACTCGGCGACCCCGCTCTGTAACTTTATGTGGTCTGACACTTGGCGCCTGAGTTGCTGTGGTTCCTAAACACTTCCACATTGCAATAATCTCACTTACGGTTGATTGTGGAATATCTAGGAGGGAAGAAATTTAACATACTGCCTTGTTGCAATGGTGGCATCCTATTACTTAACTCTTAAAGTACCACGCTCTTTAGAACGACCCATTCTTTCACAAATTTTGTCACGGCAAATTGCAAGGCTAAGTGCTTGATTTTATACACCTCTGGCAATGAGACTAAACGAAAAACCTAAATTTAATGACTAGTATATTACTCTTGTCATACATTTAGTGCCATATCCACTCTATTAAGTACACCTCCCGGGGAGGAAGGGGGGAGGTCCTCCCCCCTTCCTACAAACAGCTCACTCCTCCAGAAAGCGACCTATAAATTATGCAGGGGGTACAGAGTCAAACCAAGTCAATTTTATTTATATTGAGACACAATTACTGTTCGACTAAATGTCAGAATGGACAAGACGCATGATTTTAGTGAGTTTAATCATAGCTGGTGCTAGATACGGTAGTCCCACCATCCCAGAAACAAATGCTCTCTTGGGATTTTAGTGCACTAGTGTCTAGAATTACAGAGTAAAGAGTGATAAAAAAAGACTCATCAGTTTTGTTGATAAGAGAAGTCCAAGAAGAAGTGGCATGACTTGCTAGAAGGCAAGCAAAACATTTGCAAAAAACAGCTCAGAACAATGGTGATGGGCAGAGGTCCCTTTTGGAATGCACAACTCAACACTTTAACAAGTCAGTAACTGAGGGATTGAAATGCAGCCTGGCTGAGCAAACTCATCCTATCAGTGCCACTAGCATGAGCTGCTGGTGGTAATATAACTGCATATGGCGGTGGTTTTCAAACTGGGGACTTGGTGTCACCTGGTGTTCCTGAGCAGGTTGCAGAAAAGTTCTCCAGCAAAAAGAGTAGTAGTTTAATCATTTAAATTTCATGACAGTTTCTCTCAGTTGGAGCAACATGACCATTTTGATTATAATTAATAGTGATCCTGGGTTGATCATAGCATGGCTATACCAACTTCTGTTATCTCCAAAAAGACAATGTTTTGTTTTTTTTTTTCTCAGAACTGATTCTTTAGAACAAAGTCCTCTCAAAATGGGGTCTGTAATCTAGTATGTGTGTATATTAGGGGTCTTGACATGAAAAAGTTTGGCTAGTGGGTACCTTAACATGGTTACTGACCAAGTGCATCCCCTCATACCCATAATCTAGGCTTTTTACAATGGATAGTGTGCAATCTTCTTTGAATGAATTGAAAAAACCCTTCAATTTACCTCAATGTCCTGTGTGGTTCCCTGATTGAAGCCCAACAGAGAATATTCAGGATGAGGTGGAAAAGGATATCTGCAGCATCAATGTAGCCTACTGCTGAAAAATCAGCAAGAATTGTGTGGTCAGTATAAGTCAGTATTGATCCCCATGGAATTTTTCCAGTTCCTTGTCACATACAGGCCTCACAGGGTTAAAACTGTTCAGGAAGAAAAAGGGAGTCTTATCCAGCATAAGTTAAGTGCACTTATGGGAGTGGATACTAAGTGTAGATGTTTGTTGGTGTTACGAATACACTGTCAGTGTCAGTGTTCATTCATGCCTTTGTGCTGAGACAGTTATGTGCTACACCCTGTAATGTGAAATGCAAAGTCTGTCTTACCAGATAGATGAGACATGTTAACAGTTTGGATTGCGCAAGTGGGAGTGTATTTCCCATAAGGAAGCATTATACAATTGAATTCATTATATGCCTGTGTGCAAAAATACTGCGGAAGTTCAAATACGTGGACTAAACAATAGTGAAATGGCATAGACATGCAGACTTTGGAGAGGAATTCTGGGACAATAGACCAATAAAATGAACAGAAGCAGAGCAAGTAGTGATCAAAGAAAACCCTTAATTCTTAAAATTATAGGGGGAAAGTAATCACAGGCTTTTGTGTGGAATTTCTGAATTATCTCTTGGAAGTCACTATAAAAAAGCATGAACTTTGCTGAAATAATAACCCGTAAATATGCATAACTATAAGCTTGCCAAGTCGTTAACCTTCCTCAACCCTCATGGGTTCCCCAGCCAGCATTAGCTGGATTTAGAATATAAGTCTGTAATATTTGTAAATCCAGCTTAGTGTGTGTGACTATGAGTGTGTGTGTGTGTGTGTGTGTGTGTGTGTGTGAGGGGACTCCCTTTCCTGGTCAAAGCCTTGTTAAGCCGTTTGCGTACCTCCTCATAAACATTGTCGTCATCATATAAATAACAACCACCATCGTCGTCATCAGTGGTTCCCTTCTACGAAAAACAGCGTCACTGAAAAGCTTTTCTGCTTATGAAGGCAGTTCCCCAAACCTTCATGACATTTTCTGTCTCATGCCCCTAATTATTTCTCTCACTCACAGGGAATCATTTCAACAAAACCTACTCCATTTAATTAAACAACTGGAATCAAGTCTGTGGCAGAGTGGGATCTTCGCAGGCTGGAATCATTTTCCTAGATCTATTTAGTCGTCAAATACCTTTGAAAATCAAAATGTGGACCAGCTACATGTTGAATTCTGACCTCCAACAAAGGCAGCAGCCCAGACATGGTGGCTTAGGGGCCTGCCCTCCTCTCCTCCCCCACTCTCTCACAGTTGTACCCAAAAGTAACCCCCAGGTTGTTCCCCTTGAAATGTTATTCATCACATCTTTTTGTTTCACTGCAAACATTGTTTTTTTTTTTTTTTTTTTTTTTTTGGCCCGTGGTGAGACTATATAACAGCCCTCATTCTGAGAGCTCCTTTGTTCCTGCAGGAAAGAGCCTGGCATGATAACATCTGTTGGTTCACCGCAGGTTTTATTTGGGTCAAATGGTGACGTACATGCCTGCACAGCGGTACTCCGTCTCACCATACATTCAATAATATTTCGTCATGTCCTCAAATTCTACCTCTGAAGTAATAATGAAATTTTAAATGTCAGGAAAATTAGAAGGGGATTTCATATCAGTTTGATATCAACAATGGGTTATGATGTAAAACACAATGATCCTTATTTATTCATGATGTAGTTCAGAGGGCTTTGAGAGCAGATGTCCATAAGACCCTATGTCTAGTTAGAATTATTAAACCTTTTTGTGCAAAGTCCAAAATACAACATGAAAGGCCTTTTTCTGAGAGCATAATGACACGCCAATAATGTGGCAGCAACCTCAAATGAAAAACAAAGGATGCTTTCTAACTGTGCAAGGGCAATAAAATCACAGCCTAACAAAGAAGGTGCACTATACCTTGCAACTGCTTTAAGGACAGCCAAAGCGCTGTTCACAGGAACTCAAGCTAAAAAAAAAAATGTAATTTTCATACTCTTTCATTTTACACCTGACAAAGAAATCAGCCACGGATGTCTGCCACTGCTCCCAGCCCACTGCTCCAGCCAGCTCCTTTAGCCCCAGCCTCAGCCCGTAACATTTCTATTTTAGATTTATGCTTAGTTCAGTCATGAAAGCACCTGCGGCTATCCCCAGCCTCCAATAGGTCTGGCAGCCAAGCTGTATTCTTATTGATCTGTCTGTCTTCCCTCTGTCCCAGAAATGAAGAGAAGATTGAATGCCCTATCTAGCAGCTGCCATGCAAACAGGGGTGAGAGATGACCGAGGAGGTTGAAATGAGAGAAATTGAAATGAAATAGATATTTAAAATGAAACTGATGTCAAGGGTGCCTCACAGCTTTCAGCACTGTGGCTCTTGTATGCACTTCATATGCACACAGCACACTCCAGCGAACAAGTTATGTAACTATGGTGACATTTAACCACAACTGTTGAAGTCAATGACACAGCATGTCAGATTATAGGACAAAAGGAGTGCATTGTTCCTCTCAGTCCCACTTGACACCAACGCCTGCAATTAATAAAAGCAAAAGGAGAAAAGTGGTCAATACATGCAGTCATTAGCTTCGAAAGTGCATGAAAAATTGCTCTTATCTGCTTGATTTTCTTAGGCTGACACACCAAAGTGCCAACCTGTCCCACCTTGAATAAAGATAGCTCTGCATTCAGTGTAAACCTTACAGGCAACATAAAGGTAAAAACTAGATCAATATTCACTATGATATTGGTTATAATATTTCAACATAACAGTCACTGAAAATAGTGATCAATGGATAAGTAGGCACAATAATACAGAATGGTTAACTCATCACCATTGTCCGTGTAAGAATGAATCTGATAGGCTTAAATTACTTGAATAAGCCTAACAGTTGTGAACTGTCCTGGCTTATTGTTGTGTGCTACCAATGTGTTAGTGTGTCTTTGGCTTTGATTCACTGCCGTGAGTAATGGGAACACTGTCTCCAGACATTGCTCATTCCTGCATCTCATCTGACCTGAGGGGTATGGTTGGGGTGGGGGTGGGGAGGGTAAATAAATAAAATGAAATAGGTTGCAGAATAACACATTAGAGTGAGAATGCGAGAGAAACAATGTGTGAAGGAATAAGAGTAAGATGCAAGTCGAAGGCTGGGAAAGAGAGAACAGGCTGTCTTGAGCATGAAGAGCCTTACATCAGACTAACATTGCCAGCTCCAACTGACTCAGCACACACACACACACACACACACACACACACACACACACACATACACACACTGAAACACAAACCCAGCAACAGCAACAGAAAGATGTCCTCCAAAGTAGGTGAGAAATAATGTACTGATCATTGTGCAATTCTGAAGAGGGGCTCACTGCGCGCTGTACTGAGATTTTTCAACAAGAGAGAACTTTGAACATTTGCTTCTTTGTGAGCAACAGCAGTGCATGTCACGCTCTGTGAAGGACAAGCTGTGAGCTCCATCAATTACATCAGGGCCTATTAAGAATATGTCTGAGTGTTTGAGCTCACTTCAACTAACCTCATCAACAATTTAAACACAGCAAATCACTGGTTTGCAAGGGATAATGATTTACACTGATTCCTGTTAATTGAAAAAGGTACAGCTACATCATTGCACTTGCTGCACAGTCTCTCAAGCCAGACTCTTTCTTCCATGGTCTTCAAATGCTCGTAGGTAGGGCTCGGCGATATGGACAATATCAATTGATAGTAATGTTTTAATGATAATGATATTTTTGACTGAATACCTTAATATTGATGCCATGACAATATTGTAGGGATGACAACTGGTACTTTCAAAAAATGTTTACACACAGTAGCTTTTGATTAACAAACATTACTATTGTCGCTACCATGACAATCAAATTAAAGGTATAAAAAACGGAATACCTACAACAGTCTAATAAGTTCAGAAAATTGCATCCTTTAACTGGAATGCAGTGATTAAAACCAGGAAAAGACATTACTTAATCTCAGACAATATCTAATCTTAGATTACAATATCAATACAATATTGGTAATGGGCCATAATGAGATATACATCGATATTTTGCCAAGCCCTTCTCCAGAGACAGTCTGTACTGTAGGCCATTAAAATTTGAGTACAACACAAAGGCGGAAGTTGTCTTCCAGCAGCAAAGCTATGTCATTTAATCTGCAACGCAGATGAAACCGGTCAAACAAGACTTTGTTAGACATAAATGATGTATCTGGAATTTAGCAGACAGCTAGTAGTAGCTAGGCTTTGAGAAGTGGTTTGCAGTAGGATTTATTTTTGTGACTGCAAAGTGGGTGCAGATTTTGGAAATAACTGGATATCCACTTCACTTCCTTTATCACCTTCAGGCAGCAAAAATACAGACAGAAGCAGCAGCATCTGGAAAACTGCAAGAGCCATGCATCCACATTGAGAGACTACTACAGACCTGAACTTCATTTTGATTGGAGACATAACTGATAGCTGATAATACATTCCTTTTAGAAATGGCATGCTGTAAAAAGCAGCTTATGCAGGGTGGTGTAGTGTGCAACTGGGTGAAACTGGGCTCAAGCATGCACCCAGCCTGGGTGTCCTTGAGGAAGACACTGAATCCCTTCCAGCTCCAGGGGTGCTGCTCTGAAGCGGGTCCTGCGGTGTGACCACAGGATCCGGGACAAGTGGAAAAGAGCATTTCCCTCTTCAGTGATCACTAAAGTATGAAATTACATTAAATTTTAATGTGGTGATGAGGTCACTGGAGGAGGCCTTAAAAATAATTCAGTGTGGGCTAAGTGCATGGCATGTGAAAGATGCATACCATGTACTGGCAATTTGATGGGTACAAATCCAAGCTCATGCTATGCCACCAAGTCTTCCTTATTTCCTGTCTTTTTAAAAACTGAATAGCCATGCTCACAAAAAAAAAAAAAAAAAAAAAAAAAAACTTAAGTGTTATGAAACAAGAAAATGTGCTAGACTGTGTGGCCCTATCTGTGTGACTCTCTAGGCAGAGCGAGTAGAATAAACGCTCAATAAAGCTGAGTATATCGCCATTGTCCTGCACAGTAGGCTGACAAAGATTGATGCTGTAGGCGAGGGGTTACACACAGTCATTCTCTCTCTAACACATCCATACACACACACACACACACACACAGCGCTGGTGGCCCTCTGGGACAACAGTGAGTGATGACTTTGTCTCGCAAAAACTGGCAGTAGGTCTTCCAAAAAAAAAAAAAAAAAAAATGCCCATTTTAAAACTCCACCTCAGTCCCAACAAAGAAACTCTGAGTCAAGGAAAGTAATCTAAAGTTTGGCTGAGATTGACCCAGAAGCATTGGAATCAATGACAATGTGCAGTGGGAGAGAGCCTGAGAGAAATGAGAGATAACAATGCCTTGTGTGTTGTTATCTTACTGACACAATGTGGTAAGCCCAAGGAAGCCACCCTTGGGGGCATAAAGAGAGAGAGAGAGGGGTAGGGGTGGGGATGGGAAGTGAGAATCAGACTTGATGCTCTTTAATTAACATTTTGCTTAAAAAACAAGAGAAAAAACACATCAAAACAACCTATTTAAACCAGCTATTACCCATTGCCTATCCACACCCTACAACATTCAGTTCTAACTACCCACAGAAGGAGAGAGAGAGAGAGAGAGAGAGAGAGAGAGAGAGAGAGAGAGAGAGAGAGAGAGAGAGAGAGAGAGAGAGAGAGAGAGAGAGAGAGAGGCAATGCATGGCCAATCCATATTTTCTAAAGATAGCCTCGTCTATCTTCTCCCTCTGGTCTCAGCACCAAGTACCGAAGCACTGGATTCACTTAATTGGATTACTTTCATACTTTTCATTTCCATTTTAGTTTGTGCTTAATGAAGTTTATACACTCATAAATCTGTGTTTATTCATTGTAGCGCTGCAGACAGACCACAGGCATTTAAGAAGGTGGGGATTTAAAGGAACCACGTTAGATGAAACAACTTGCCAATAATTAGGTTGTTCCTGACAGTCTACATACGTTAATGAAAATCAACCACTAGGCTGGTGGTCAATAAAGATGCTGACTGTATTGACTATCTGTGCCTCAAACAGTAACCCTATAATAATACATCCTGTCCTGCTGAGAGCGAGAGAAAGAGAGAGAGAGACAGAGAGAGAGAGAGAGAGAGAGAGAGAGACAGAGAGAGAGAGAGAGAGAGAACTGAACAATGAGAGCATTAGCCTTTTGCATTGCTGTAATGAGAGATTACAGTAAATATGTGCTGTGCATTTGCATGTCAAATTGAAAAAAACACTCGTAAATCAAAGTTTTTGTGTTTGTTTATGTCTGTGTGTGCTTGTGTCTGTGTTTATTTGAATTGCACCAGTGTATTTCCTGTTATTATACGGAGGGCCTAGTACAGTATCCATAGCTTTGTGTTAATCTCCCTAAACCCCATTCTGCCACTGCAGCCCTGCTTGTATAAGTCGAGAAAGAGAGGAGGCGACTGGTCCATTATCAAGGCACAATGAATAATACAGAATCTCCTGAAAGTTCCTCTGGACACAACTGCACACATGCGCACACACACTTGATGGTGCATTCCTTCACTAAGGGGAAGAGAGAGAGAGAAAAAAAATCCCTGCCTGAGGTCTAAATCGAGTCTGACAGGCTCATCTCCCATTCTCAGGGACTAATGCCCTATTCTGACAACCATGACAGCTCTGAATTGTTGTTCCAACACTGTCACTAGATTTACTACATCCATCCAATTCAACAACACAATGCATTTCAGCAGACTGTGAACTACATCTCAGTCAGATTTCTCTCAAATTAATAAAGGAATTACATCAGAAAGACAATGTCAAAGCCAGAACATGCACTGGAAAATAACTCCCTCTCCTTCTCTATCTATTTGTATGTTATGATAATCACTAACTATTAACCTTTCATACCTCAGGGCCTGTCATCTTAACCATAGCGATGACCTGTGGGAGAAGTATGGAAAGGAATAGCAGGTTACATACACACACACACACACAGACACACACACACACACACACACAAACACACACACACACACACACACACACAAGAATATGTAAGCGTGTACTTTGCACCAAGACATCTGGACATTAAAGTGCTGAGGGTGGAGGGGGTTTTTCATATTTGCTAGGTCCACCCAGATCTGTCAGGGATGTCTGCTGATTCAAACCAGCAACTTACCGGTCACAAATTCATTTCTCTAAACTTTACACTGTGGCCACCCATGAACGCATCAGACTGTATGTTTATACAGTCTGACTGAGCATGTGTGTGATAATCCCTGCCAGTGTGTGTGGAGAGGAAGGAAGAGGGATGTTTTTCTGTATCTGTTTACGTAGCTGCCTGTGGATTAACGAGGAACATTCAACACTGCTTCCCTCGTCAAAGGCCAGTGTGCCCACTCTCTTGCAGTATGTGTATATGAGTGTGTGAGTGGGCATCTGCACATGCGTCTGTTTTTGTCCTTGTGTCATGACATCCGTATAGAGCTTGTCTGTGTTTCTTTATTTTATACCCCATCTGCTTCTGCACAGCTTTCTCTTTCACTTGATGCTAATGTTAACAGTAAAACTTAATAACAGGCATTGTCAGGGACATCTCTTCCTCTGGAATGTGAGCAGACGTATCAGTTGAATCAATAGTTCCTCTTGATTGGTACAACTTGTGCCACAGAATATTTTGGCATATTCAGCTCATCTTTCCAGACCCTCCTGCCCTTGCATGCTCCAGGATGTCTAACCCACCACTGTCAAGGGCAATGTCAAAAGACACAAACATGACTGTGTGTGTGTGTGTGTGTGTGTGTGTGTGTGTGTGTGTGTGTGTGTGTGTCAGCACCTAACTTAAACAATTAAAATGAACACATCTGGAGGCCTATGTATGTCCGAGTAAAAAAACAAACAAACATACAAACCTATGATGAAGGATGTGAAGACATGTTGCAATACGTGAATGTGTACTACAGAATACTGTTAGTGTCTCACCACAGAGAGCACTACAAAAATAAAAAACACTGTGGACAAACAGGTCTGATAAAGAGCAACAGAACTACTCTGTCCTCATTCCAGGCCAGGAGAAAAGGGAAGAAAAACTCCTCTGATGGGGCATGATTTTTTTTTTTTTTTTTTGCCTCATTAGCATGAAAAAGTCTGAGTGCTGAAAATGTTAATGTGTGTTGTTTTTGTGCCCCAGCAGCACACTGATGACATCAGTGACTCCTCTGTTTTCCTCCCAGTTTATACTGTAGCTGAGACAGCTACAGCTGTGAGACAGTTATTTTACCATCTTGTTTTGCACTTGAGATGCATTCTCTGACGCATTATTACAGTACCACAGTGTGTTTGCTATTTCTGATTTAACCTCTCGTTTATGGATCAACTCAAGCATTTAGTGTGGGAGAAAACGACAGGAAATGTCTGGCCCATTTAACAATAAATTTTCCTGAATGCAGCGGAGCTGGGAAACCCTACGATGGGCTGGGCTCAGCTAGGCCAGCCTTGGGGGAGCCCTAACACTTCAAAACAACACAGACACACAAACACAAAGGCGCACACACATGAATGTGCACACCAGTAACAAACACTGACATATGGATGTTTTAAACTAATCCATACTCATATAAATAAACATACACATGCAAATAGTAATGCAACAGCACCACAGCTAAAGCTATACACGATGTAAGAAGCAGACAAATCCACATTCAGCTCTATACACAAACACACACACACACACACACAAACCATGAGGATTACCAACTCTCACCATATCCAGGAGTGCCTCCTGAAAGGGATTTGGTTGAGGTGCATCATTGTCTTCTCACTGGACACAGCTGGACACTGTCCAGGCTTCATAGCTTGGCTGTGTGAGGAATGTTCCCCTACCTGTTAACCTTTCTCCCTTTGAACCCCTCTATCTTTTTATCTGTCTGTCTGTCTACCTAACTATCTTCTACAGACACTGCCCCACAATGTCCACAGGCCCCAGCACAACATGCACCGTCCCATACTGCAGTCCACTGCTGTGCTGTGCCCATTCAGACTAAAATTCCAGTAATGATCCCCTTCTGAACTTCCACCTTTACTGCTTTGTCCTCAGGGCATTATTCCAAAAAGCACCGGCTTACATCCTACAAGGCAAAATTGAGCTATATAGCACCGTAAAATCCATTGAGTTCCAGCGGGGAAAAAAGAAATCCCAAGAATTGTACTGTTAAAAACATGAACTGGAGCAGAGTTAAAAGTGTGAATCATGTATCTCAGTGACAAAGTCTCAGTAGCGTGAGCACGCAGGCGGCCACACAGCAGGACCAGTTACGCTCTCCGGCCGCTGCTCTTTTTTTCCGTGGGATTCTTCCAGCGAAGGTTTGGAAATTGCTGTCCCACATCCACATGGTGAACCGGTTCAGGGAGTCATTCCTCCGGAAAACATTTCTTTTCCTGACAGCCAACGACGCTGGTTGGAGAGGCAGCGGTAGTCAACAGCAGCATGACAGAGCATGTTCCTCACACACACACTCACACTCCCTTGCACTCTCTCAGCTTTACCCCCCTTTCCTATCATGCATTGCCTCTCTCTCGCTCTCTCTCTCTCTCTCTCTCTCTCTCTCTCTCTCTCTCTCCCTCTCTCTCTCTCTGTTGTGCCTGCTCACTCTCTCCCAGGGAGGGAAGAAAGGAAACTGGTAGGAAAAAAAAAAAACAGTGAGGCGCCTCTAGAGTACCCCCCCCCCCCCAACACACACACACACACACACACACACACACACACTTCCTCCCTCCCTCTGTGTAATAGTCAGTGGCATGTCCTGACCCTTTGAGAGTATAAGGTGCGCCTGCTCCTTTGATTGCCAGTAAGCTAAACCTATTGATCCTCTTAACCACGTGCTGCTCTACTTCATTCAGAGAGAAACACAGCCTACATGCAAATGCACACCAATACAAATGCACACATACAGCTTATTGTGTGCATAGAAATGAGAGGAAAAGCTTGACAGGAGTAATTTCCCTTATTTCCCCAAACTGCCCTGAACTCTGTACAAGCTCTATTTTTCTCCTTTGTTCTCTCTTTTTTAAGTAATATGTGATTGTCTCTATGTCTTACTTTTGTCATCATCACAACAGCAGTGCTGTGGTTTTCCTGACACGTTTTTTTTTCTTTTTTTTTTTGCTACTCTGAACACTCTGTCTATCTCTAGTGTCTGCATGCATTCCAGTGAACCATGAAATTTCAAACCGCAGAACAAATGGTGGCTTATGTTTCTCTGCATGTGTGTATATGTGTGTGACATCTACTGAATGTGTGTATGAATTGTGTGTGTGCACAAGAGAGCATGCAGGGGGCCTTTCAAGGCATGTTTGTCTCAAGAAACTTGTTACACAGGATGTCACAGCCCTGACTGCAGTATAATGCATACCGCTGTTCCTTCACCAGTGATTTCAGACCCAGATGCTGTCAGTGGTCACGCCCATGAACCAAATGGTAAATGTCATACAGTAAATACCTACCTAAATGCAAGAAAAACTGTGGCAAACGTTTAACTAGCTGCAACTAAAATGCATGATATTCAAAATATTTCAGAATGCATGTCTGTGTATGTGCTCATGTGTGAGTCAGTTTGTGTTTATGTGCATGTGCGGCTTTGCACACACATATCAATTTGCGTATTTGCGTGTGAGTGGCATTGGCAAGGAGGCTCTGGGTTGAGGCTGAGGTTAGCACACTAAGATTGTGTGTGTATGTGTGTTTTGCATTAAAAACCATAGCCGTGGCAGAGCTCCAGTTGCTGCGGTCTGAAAAACAGGATCCAGGGCTGCTTCTTACACACATCCTGCCCAACACACACGTCAGCAGCCTCTCAACTCCTGCCAAAAGTCAAACCACCTCACAGCCTCAGTAAACCTGCACCTTCACCCACAACAGGCACCCATACACAGGGCGGAGGAGCGCTGAAGGCTGAGGAATCTGCTTGCGGGAGAATGAAGATAGAACTTAAATTCTCTGGTGGGGGGCTAACAGTTTAGGCAGACACAGAGAGGCAAATTCAATTTAAAATACTTTAAAGGTTAAATAAGAAAGCACCTATTAAGTGCAAGCACACCTGTTATTCATTATGCACTCACACAGGGCAAAATCCACACAAGTCTACATGTGCACACACATATACACACAAACACAAACACACAGTTACAAACAACCACACATGCTCATCATATCTTTTCAGCTATCTCCTACACAAGTAGACATTGGGGCCAGCATTCTAATAATAGCATATACACTGTATGTCCCTGTGTATGTATATGTGTGTGTGTGTGTGTGTGTGTGTGTGTGTGTGTGTGTGTGTGTGTGTGTGTGTGTGTGTGTGTGTGCGCGCGCACGCAAGCACGCACTGTTATGTAATCATAGCTCCTGCACTGGGGGCTGTTGCCCCTTGTTCTACTCAACACTGGTGAGCTGTCACGACTCATCCTGCAGGCTGACAGAGAGACAGGAGGAGAAAGAAAACTAGAGAAAGAGAGAGAGAAAAAGGAGAGTGAGCAGAAGAGAGAGAGAGAGAAAAAGAGGAGGAGGAAGGGGATGGACATGACAGCACTTTAGGAAGAGGAGGTTGGTGAAAATAAGGAGAAAAGGACAAAAAGAGCAGGAGGACAAGACAAAGGGGGAAATGTCCTGCTGTGACAGAATGGATGAAGATTTAACGAAAGATGAGAAGCAGGAAAGCTTAAAATAGAAACCTTAAAAAAGGCTTTTTCACCAGACAGAGAGCCAATGCAATACCATACTATAGCAATGATCTACAGCCTCAGTATTAACCCATCCCCTCATCTTAGGTGACCCCCGCTTCTAAGCAGAAGAATGTATTTTCCACCTCCAAAACTTCACATCATATTTGAATCAGCAGGTCTTTTTCATTACATTAGCAGTTCTTTACGGTTCTCTGTGGCTGTGGATCGGGGGAAAGGGCCAGATTACACGGCGGAATGAGTGGGTATCGATTTCATGTGTGCTGACATTTAGCAAAGTACTTTTCTTCATTTATCTCCAGATCGATAGTCTGGAGAACACAGGCTCAACAACCTCAGCAGTCAAATCATAGAGCTGGTACAACAGCATGCCCTTCCAATGCCGTGACTGCTTTCAGCTCCAGGTGTTTTGTATGACATGAGAGAGGCAGTTCACCAAAACTGTGGGGTAGAGTGTTAGAAGATCTATATGAAGTATAGAATATTACAGCTTCATCACATCATGGTATTGCCGTATGGCTGCATGCCGATATTTTTGAACCACAGTTTATGTAAATGGGTTAAGCCACTTAGCATGGAAAATCCACACCAAGGCAGAAATCCAATATGTTGCAGCTATTACTGTTAACACGTCGGTCTAGACTTCCCCATCGCACTCATCACCACAATCACATATTTTAGATTCAAGCGTAGTAACAAATCTCTACAGAGGGTGAGAGGAAACAGAGCCCTCGCACACGTTTTGTTCCTCTGAAGTAGATGTGGGATATCTAGGCCAGCTGTGCATCACTCTGTCTGTCGCCGTGGAAATGCCTTGGGCCCAGTCCTCCTCTTTGCCATTCACAGATGGTTATGCGGTGGCATTTCAGCAAAGGTTAACTCATTCCCCCTTCAAATCAGATATTTGTAATTAGATGCCCACATCTAATGGGGACATGGAGGCTTCAAGGGCCATTTGTAGAATGTGAAGAATGTTTAAGTGCCAACAAAAGATGCCACTGCATATTTGTGGAGTGGATTGAAAAGAAGATATTTACCAAAGGCTGATAACAATAAAGCTGTGTCTGAAGCCAGCAGCGGAGGACATTCACAAAGTATGTGAGCAAATAGTTAAAGGAATGCACAAACTTTTTTTTTTTTTTTTTTTTAAATAAGCTCTCAGATGAAGTTACAGAGATAACAGTTTTATCTCTGTCCAGGATTTTGTCAGCATTTTTTCCACTTTTGAGATGATGAAAGTTTGATTGCTCTATTCATCACATCAAAGAGATCGCACACACTGTGTTCTGCAAGGCAGAAGTGGAAATACTCTGGAGAACATGAACCCTTGACAGCGTTTGTTACAATGACTAAAGATAGTACAGTAATGCAAAGAATACAAGGCATAACTGGGTACAACTGGTTGCACTTATGTACCCCTCATCACAGTAAGGAACATCCTGAGGGGTTTAATGGCTTTTATGCAACAGTTTCCATCACTTGGGTATGATCTGAAAAAATAAAATAAAATAAAAAATTCATGCAGTTTCAAAGGAATTTAAGCAGACCAAAAAACATCACACATTTGCTCCTTTGTTACTAAGAGCTGGCATAGCACCACATATTATGGAAATTAAAAGCATGGCTGTAATTTTTATTTACCTATCAGACTGTTTGACTAAAACTCTCAAAAATATAAGCAAGTGAAAAAAAGGTATGCTCAAAATGACCACCAAGAAATATCAGTCACTGTGGATTAAGCTAAGCATGACAGTAATCCATTTAGGCATCCTCTCATTGTTTCCTCTTAAAGACGCTTGGCTCAATATCAAAAGCAGGATAAGTGAATTTCTTTCTTGCCACCAAGTGCAATAAGCACTAAGCAAGGAAAATCCTGCTAAGAGGATGGAATATTTGCCCTGAAATGAAGCATTCCCTCAAATATTCAAGTATTTAGGCATGTCAAAAGTGTATTAGAAAGTAGTTGAGTTACATAAGGCCTTAATCACCATGCTTTTCACCTGTGAACCCTCTAAGGCGTTCTTAGGGGGCTTTCAGTTATCTATTCTGTCTATTTAGAGGAATACAGGGAGATGGTCAGCTTACCTGTTAGGTAATGACAACAGACACACCAAAATCATCTGTGAGGCCCCAGTTGATCACTTGCTCCCATGCTGCACACTGACATTTTAACATACAGTACGGTATGTGACTATAAAACTGGCAGCATCTACAGGAACAAGAACTGACCTTTTACTGATAAGAACTTGTTCACTGGTTTTATTACATGGCCTGTAGCTTACTGCAGATTCATAAACTTTTAAGGTGAAATATCATAACTCAGTACGGTAGCTTTATTGTTGTAACTGTATCAGCTGGGCAGCCAGGTATTCAACATGTCACTTTTAGCTGTACACTCTCGCCCCACTGCCCACCTCCTTCACTGTCTATGGAAAAAAAAAGGCTCACAGAGACTTCTCCACAGGGAAAACCTGTCACTGTTAATTCAGTACATTATTCTACTTTTTATTAATGTTATTATTTTGTGACTTTTTTAGTTTCATACATAAAACTGCCAAACGTAGCTGTATATACTATAATTAAGAGCTATCACATTTTCTTATATTTTCTCACTTTTGACATAATGTTAGCCTCCTAAATAAAACATACAGTCTGCTGAAGTGCAAAGAACACAAGTGTGAACTATATAAGGGGGACAAATGGAGGATCTAGTATCTACATATGCGTAAACATGAGAGAGATTTAAGATAAAGGAAAAATCCATATCAGCGCCACCAGTGTTTCGCTTTCACTCAAAAGAGTGCAATAGAGAAGGGAGGGAACCTTCCCCTCACTCATAAATGAATCATCTCAATCAAATGGTGAGGCCAGGCACTGAGCTTAAAAAGCATAGCAAGTATCTAGTTAAATACCACTGTTGTGAATGGTAATATCCATTTTGATTGCTTCATAAGCCCGTTTCCCAGAGCAGGTACAGATGGGAGCCTTCTGAAATATCAATGGCCCATAACCCCAGGCAGTCTCCACTACAACACCATCTGGTGAGGATGGGTCTCATCAACAGCTGGTGCTTGACTGTGTGATTAACCCTGCATTTCTTTCTGATACCTTCAGCTCTCACAGTTTTACTTTGACAGAGTGACTGGTCAACCATGTATATCTGGCATTATGAGATAAACGGCATGGCCTGATGCCTGCGTTCACAAGGTCGATGCTGTTGTAATTGCGCTAAAACTTTATTTATTTTTCATTCATGTTTTTTTTTTTTTTTTTTTTTTAACAAAGTCTACGTTTTATTCAATGTGGAGATTTTAGTTGAGCCTTTCTCTAATTTAAAGTACTGCAGACAGAGTGCAGATCTACTTTTGCAAACATCAAGAGAATACAGAAAATTACAGTGTGTCATTTGTTATGATTATTATTACATTGTTGTATTTTATCTGATGCCTTGCTCTCCCAATACTGGCATCAACATCAGCCATTGCAAAACCCATGTCGGTCAACCACTAATAGCGACCACTATCAGTTCCACTATTTCAACATGCTAATTTGGAAATTACAGTTACAGAGCACAGACAATTACAAAACTTTATTATCTATTTGTGCAAGCAATAACAGAAATTTGTCTTTGGCACACATATGGTTCAAATAAAAACACTCATACATGTACCCATAAAACACACAGGTTTTAAGTATACCGTAAACAATACTACAATAACTTTTTTTCCAAAATCTTGTCACTTACTTCACCATACAGCTATACATATCTCTCAGTCTGTGTGGACTGCTGCTCTCCAATACAAAGCAAGCAACCACTCAAACCAAAATCAGCCAAACATTTCCATGCTACAATGACAGGTTCCTATATCTGTTTTTGAGGAATAAGCAACATGATGGCAAAAGCAGAGAAAATAAGAGTCAGGATGAACATACCCGAATTTATCCTGTGATACAGAGGTTAACACACTGGATTGTGCTCATCGTTATGGTTTAACAAATACTCTGTTACGGGTCACAGCTCACTTCAAGCAAACATGTCTGCCTACTCATTCCAAAAACTGTCATAGCTATATATGTGAACACAATGTAGGGCAAAGGTCACATTAATTATCCTCTGTCCTGTCAATTGCCAGCATTGTGTTTTTCCAACCACTGCATCCAGAGTGAAGATAAAGAAGCAATTAGATGCTGCACTGCACATCTCAATGGATACTTTGTATCCAGGGCATGAAATTAAGCTTGTCGACTCACCAGCAGCAAATGATTTTGGGAGCAGGCATGTTCAGAAAAAGGAAGCAGTAATTTAGTTGATTAGTGAAATCAGTCATCAGATTCTGAACTTACACTAACATGTACTGTACTTGAGGTAACTTTGAAATTTCAGCACCTCTAAATTAGTGCTCTATTTCTTCAATTCCTCCTTAAAATCCAAGGGCTCACTGCTTGCCTCTCAAAACTCTGCATGCTTGCCATGGTTCCAATGCTCAAAAATGAGGCAAAAGTGTTACTGACATGGAGACAGCGCCTCAAAGCTGCACTACACGATATCTTACCACTAGAGGGGCTTAAGAGCACAAACTGTGTTTGTCCTCCTGTCCCCAGAAGCTCACTTGGAGAAATTGAAACTAAAGAAAAAAAATGTTTTTTTTTTTTTTGTTTGTTTGTTTTTGTTTTTTTTTGTTTTTCAGCTTCAACCAGCAGCTCAATAGCTTGCTCAGTCAGTCAGCCGGTCGATCCATAAAAGCTTCCCCACCCTTTGGCAGGGAACAGTTTTTGCCGTGGGAGGTTGAAATTTGGCATGGAGGTCAAGTGTGAGTGCGTGAAGGTGTGTACATGTGTCCATGCCAATTGGATTAAAGGGGGCTGGCAATGGGAGTGGTCTATAACACAAAAGAATTATTACTTTTAAACTGATTCATGTAACAAAGCCAAACTTTGTAGAAAGACATATATATACACACATACAAACACACACACACACACACACACACACACACCATTTTGCCACGTTCCCTCATGAACCGGTTGTCGTAGATACTTGTGGGAGTCATCAGAGGACTCAGCACAGTTCCTCTTTCACTGGTGAAGGTCAGCCTTGGATCTACAATGGTGACTCTCCATTGCAAGGAATCATTCATCTGAACAAAACGCACATAATCTTTCTCACTGTATCTTTACCTTCCCGACATAGGAAACCAGTTAACATACACAACAGCAATACCACTACAAATAAACCTCAACAAAAAATAAAATGTATCCATTTTTAGTCGTGCCCGCTTTCATAACTCATGAACTATTTGTCATAGTGCCCTGTGGGAGGCGTCACTGGACTTGCTGTGCTCACCCTATAGCAATACAACTTTCTACAGTAACTATGTGGCTGTAATTTGTCATGGATGTCAAGTGTCAAGTGAGGCTGTATGTGTATGAATGCATATGTGCATAGATGCATGCGTGTATGTAGTTGCAGCTATTGTAAAATCACACTTGTTTTAATAGAAATGAGGAACACATTTTACTCTGCAAGGCTCCTGCTAGATTTCATTTTCTCCGACGTTCAATTTGTAAATATAGTGAAACTACAGAATTTCTGCTTCAAGGTAAGCTTTGAATGATTTTTTTTTTTTTGCTAGCAGAGATGCTATGCATATCTCTGCTAAAATATCTCTATGCATATATCTGTAAAAAGTGAGAAAATATAAGAAATTGTGGTAGCTCTTAATTACAGTATAGACAGCTAAGTTTGGCAGTTTTATGTATGAAATTAAAAAAGCTTTGAATTTAGAAATCTCAAACCAGGAAATAACAATAGGCTAGCTATAAAACTGTATGGTTGAAAGAGACCTATAATGGCAACTCTCACATTGCAATGGGGTCATTCTACTGAATAAAATGCATATAACATTGCTTACTGTAGTTTTAACTTCCTAACAAAAGCTGGTTAACACAGACAAGAGCAACAGCACTACAAACAAACCTCAACAAAAAACAAAATGCATTCAGTATTTTCAAACAGCTCCCCCGCCCCCATTTCCATATATTATTATTGCAGTATTATGATTCCATTAAAGACCCTTTGCTGCGCAATATAATAAAATGTGTAAAAATAATTATTTTCATTTTTTGCAAATATACTATACATCCACCACATCCAGAAAACAAAACTAACAAAAATGAAAGCAAAATTATTTTAAAAATAAAATAAAATAAAAAAAAAACTAATAAACAAAACAGTTACAAAAAAGTGAGAATGTTTGTGCACAGTGGGGAGACAAGAGCAACCAAGTGCCTGATTCACCTAGTTAAACCTGCAACCTGCGTACTAATTTGTCCATGTTTTAAGAAATTTCACTATACAAGAGCAGTGTGCTAGTGTCCAAAATCCTTGAGTTTTACCCCATTTGTACCTGACGTTACCAGTGTAATTTATGTTACATGATGCTATGTTGCTTTATTTATATTATTTTGCTGTTATTGCCTACTATTGCATGTTTTTATGGTTCTTCCTGTGAGCTGTGATTTTTTTTCTCTGCTAAGGATGTTAAGTAACAAAAACATATGTACTATCCCAAAACACACTCACAAATGTGATGAAAATAACACTTCCTTACCAATAGTGTAGGCACCATTGCAGTCATATACAGTACCATCTCTCTGTTACAGCTTTCAATCATGCTCTGTAACCCTGTTGTTTATGTACTGTATGCTCCCACTCCTGCTCTTTAAATATCCATCCATCCCACCCAATACTTTCAGCCCCTTCATTCCGAGCCATCGTGTCAGCTCTGTTGCTCTCACTCTCCAAAAATAGACTTCTCCTGCATTGCACCAGTGTTGTGTCAGTGTGGCAGCCTCGGCGCTCAGCTGGTTCCCCCCTGCAACTGGCTGACTAGTCTGAGCCTTAATCACAGCACTGGGTGGACTGAGTATCTATCTGTGTGTGATTAGTAATTCCCTTAGGGGGATGATATAACCTGGCGTTGACCTCCAGGGATATGTTAATTACTGTGGGCTGTCAACAATAAGATTAGATGACATTAACGAAGAGAATTTTAATTTAAATCATATTCAAAATGAGGCAAGAATGCCATCCTGCTCAAAACAGGCCAAGAAATAAAGGTGAATTCTGCAGCAGGCAAAGTGTAATAAGGCTTTAAACAAAGAAATTTCTTGACACCGTAATAAGCAGTTCAGACGAATCGATAAGTGGATCTCCTCTGTGATAAGCTGATGACTGCAGAGAAATTTGCCCAGCTCTTGACTTAGGCCTGAACATTACACGCAGAATAATGATTTTTGATGAATTTGTTCTATTCTCTATCTGCTCTGTTTGAATTTCTCATGTGTGTATAGGGTGCATGTCATCAGTGTTTTCTAAGATTTTTTTCATGTCACCTTTGGTAATTATTCTTAGCATATGTAGATTTTCCAGAGCCTCACAGGTTAGTTTTACCTGCATTGACCTGACAAGACAGGGAGCCCCCACATCCCCTCCCCTCCCCCCAAAAAAATAAACAGTTGCTGCAGAAAATATCATGATGTACTGTTTATCTGTACTTGCTTCATGCTTATGGGCACTTACACACTACATCTTTCAACGAGATCCTCAAGCCACATTGTTAATCGGCTGATTCACACTTGATAATCATATACTGTTTGGTATTCATGTCACCCAGGCCTGCTGCTGCAAGAGGAGGGGATGAAAATGCTTTTGAGACAGAAACAATGCACACACAAAAGGCCTGTGGAGCTGCTGGAAATCTACACAACTGATCTGCATGAGGTGAGATGTCTTCGTGCTTACCTTCTTGCTGAGATCTAGCAGAGACGAATAGAAAGTGGATACAGAAAGGCAGGCAGGCAGATAGATGATAAATATATTTGTATAAGGACAAAGGCTAAATGAAAGATGGAGGCAGAGAACAAGAGAAAGATACAAACTCATTCAAATTACTGGACTGTGCCCAGTGGCTCTTTGTTAGAACAAGAGAGCATAATAAAAAATAATTAATGACTCATGTTGGAGGGGTATTTCCATTATGACAATTCGTCGCATGGCATATTTCTTTTTAAGTTTTTCTCGCTGTCCTAAATTCCATTAAAGGGCATGAATTATGAAAGAGAGCAGCAGAAAGAGCGGGGGGCAGGGGGACGACTCTTGTGACATTAAACTGTTAAAGTAATTACAGGTTAGGAGGAGGCACGCAAGCTGTAAAATTATCTTGCACTGAAAATGGCTCTGTCTATGACATTATGTCTGCAAACTCGGGGGAAACCACCACATCGTATGTCACACAAAGCAGCACACACCCTTCCAAATACTTTCAGTATGATGAGTTTTTATTTTGGCCTATTTGCATAGTGATAAAACATGGAGGCAAGGTGATAAAAGGAAAACACAGTAATAAACCATGGTGATAAAACCAATACGAGCCAAAAAGAAAAAAAAAAAAAAAAGAAAAAAAGAAAAAACAAATGAATGGTTCATTAGTTGTCTGCTGGATCACAAGGCAACAAAATAAAAATAAAAACTGTTTCTTTGCACTATCATTAAAAAAGTGATGATAAAAAAAGGAGTTTTTGAGCTTTGCAACAACTTTGTGCCAGCAAGTTTCATCAAGTTGCAACTGCTGCACCATTTTCTGTCATTCAGATTATTGTATCCCATTTTTACCAGTTATTTCTTACCAGTTAATTTGAATTTTAGTTTTAGTCTTGCCTTTTATTGCTTTAGTCAGGTTTCATATATTTATTTAGTTAAGTGTTTGTCAGAAGCACTTCAAATAGTTTTGGCACAGTGATTGTAGTGCATTTAGTCCAGGGATGGGCACCTTTTATGGGGGTAAGGACAACAAAATATTTGCAGTGATTTGCAAGGCAGCATCCCCAGGCGCATTTATACCAATTCACTCTGTCTCCATCAGACAACCACGTTTTGGCTTTTGCTAGCTCCAGTGCTTCTTTTAAGATCTTTAATAACAGCAACTCTGTCAGCGCCAGTGTATTTTTCATATTTGTCTCTGTAGGGCTAGTTAAGAGGCATTTCTTTCATTCACTGATACAGTCTTCAAAAATTGCAGTCTACCTTTGAACTCTGTCAACAGGTGGTCTCCCGTTTGTGTTCAAACACACGGTTTCCGTGTTTAGGTTTTCTTTCGCTCATCACAGCTTCAGATCTACACGTCACAAAGTGGTAGGCAATCTTGCATTATGACCTCTGACCTCTGCTGATGAGATATAGGTGGTAACATTATGTAAACACCTGCGGCTTGAGACTGACCTACAGGCCGTGCCATCAAGCTACATGGCTCCTGCCTAATGGCCAGAATGAAAGCAGTGGCATTAAAAGTAAATGAGAGTCAAAGTCAATCAAATTCCAAATGTCCAAATTTTGAAATTTACCTGGGCCACAAAATGAAGCTCGGTGGGCCGCATGTGGTCCACGGGCCGCCAGTTGCCTCAAATTAGCCAAATGACAGGACAGTGGTCTAAAAACAGTGATTCGTTTTGTGAGCTTCCTTGGCTTAATGTTCTGGCCAGTCCCTTTGCTTGCATTACTGTGTAGCGTTTGCTCTTTACTGATATTTTAAAGTGTTTTTTACAGTTTACTGTTTTAACTTTAGACCTGAAACAATAAAAAGGATAAACTATGTCTCAATTATGTCAACATTAAAGCTCATAAATAAACACAACAGGCTCTCTTTCATGGTTAGAAATTTTTGTTGGGGGTATATAAAAAATATTTTGTATTTGTTTGTTTTCCACACAGCAACTCGTTGACGTCATCATTTCGTCTTTGTCATGAAAAAAAGTTTTGCCAATTTGTGACAAAATTAGCACTGTTACTCCCCAGCTATGGTGATCACCATGATCATTCTGTCTCTGGTCCTAGACTGAATGTGACAGGAGAGGCCGAGGAGCAGACAGATATGGCCCTGCCACCCATGACTGCTGTCACAGCACCCATGGCATTTAAAAGTCAACCCCCCCTTCTCCACCAACCCCACCCACAGCCACACACACACACACACACACACACACACACACCTTGATTCACACCCCACTGTCACCAAATGAAACCTGTCAGCCTGGTGGAACCCTCAGTAGGAGGCTGGCGACCTCAGGTTACAAACAACTGAGGAGGAAGATAGAGGGATAGCACATGGATCAGAGCAGACAAATAACATCTTTACTACAATGTGTGTGTGTGTCTGTCTGTGTGTGTCTGGATGAGGATGAGTGAGGGATGAGAGATGGATAGTCTGATAAATATGTCATGGTTCAACAAGGGAACAAGGGAGTCAGAGAGGAGCTGTAATGGAAGAGAAGAGATGAGAAGAGACTAAAAGAGAAGAGAAGAGAAGAGAAGAGAAGAGGAAAAGAGCAGAGAAGAGAAGAGAAGAGAAGAGAAGAGAAGAGAAGAGAAGAGAAGAGACTGTTCCATTAAATGTTTTATAAGACGCAGTGTTGTAGAATTGCAGAGGGGATGGGAAGGGAAATGGAGTTTTAAGACCTGTAAAGATTCTCTGAGAGGCTCTGTGGGAGTTGAAGTGAAAACGGATGTGTGTAGAGACTTGTTACATTTGTGTCAAATTTGTGTGAGGGCAGCTGCATTCAGGTTAGCAGAATGAACAATTAAATCCTCTGCTGAACTGAAACTAAGTCAGTCACTCACTGTCTACCCTTATCTGTCTAAGAAGCAAACAACAATTAATTTTTAGGTTCCTGTCAGTGCAGCCAGCAGTCAAAATGAAGAAATAAACTCTTGAACTCTGTTTGATGGCACACACTCAAACACAAACATCCAAGCCACAAGAGGTAGATTGCACATTGTCGTCACTCCAGACGACCTGCCTGTGACCCTGCGTGTGCATAGCATAATGTGTTTGTGTAGGTGTCCATGTGTATGTTTACACACTGTGTGTCTGTTTATGTGCATGTGGGCCCATGGGCGTGTCTGCCTATCCTTCTCTGTGTGCTTGATGTGCATGTTAAGACAGCCAGGCAAGATGAGAAATTTCAATCCCAACTCCACTGAGTTAAAAGAATAACCCTTTGCTTTTCTGGAGACTCCAAACCATCTGGTGAATTATAACCATTCTGTGACAACAGATACAGAAATTTGGCTTTGGGGGAAATTGGCACAGCATGGTACTGCAGTGAGAGATAGACCCTCCCCCTCAAGCAGAGAACCCTGCTCAATGCTCAGTGACCCTCACCGAAGTGTCCTAAATTCAAAATCTCACCCTCCAATAGTCTTATACTGCTATATTTCATCAGCCTGTGCTGTTCAGTGCTTTCCAGGAGTTATTTTAAAGATGATGAAGTTTTGTAATTTAATCCTCAGAGAACATGCCAAGTCTTGTTGCATTTCAAGGGTTTTCTGCGTAGGTGGAGAGAGCAATTATCGCAAAACTGTAAAACCTAGACAGCAAGTTTTTCCAGTCTCCTTCCGGTCCCTGTGATCAAAATGCAAAAGCTCTTGTGGCTGCATTGCATTGTGGTCTACTGAGGTTAGTGTGGGTGGAGAAGCTGGAGAATCTATGCCTCTTCTATGGTGGATTTTTCCTTGTATGATTGCTGAAAGCTGGTGCAAAATGATGAGTCCAGAAAGAAGCCCCTCCATACTGAGGACCTGACACCAACACCTGATGGCTACTGTTGATATTTTATATCACTGCAGTTTTTCCTGTTGTTAATCTGCTCTGTAGCTGCGCTAGAAATATTGTGATATAATGTCATGCTATGTATGTTAGACCTGCTATAAAAAAAAATACACCACCAAACAGCAAAATGGACCCAGATAATGCAAGATACATCACCAATAGCTGTTTGAAATGGTGTTTAAGAGTTTCAGGAGAGTGTTTTCTACATGCAAAACACTGAATGTACCAGCTCCAGGTCTGCTGTTCTGTAGGTGACCCTGTATGCTGACTACTACGATGACTGGTGCAAGCAAAAAGAGAGCAGGGATCAACATATTATCATGTAATTGTTATTTAATTTTCAACACTGACAATGGCTAAGGTAGCCAGGTAACCCCTGTTAGGCGATGATCAATCTGGGCTCACTCTGACTCAGAAATGTCTGCTTCTCATTGTGCTCTTATGTAGGTTGTGTTGTTTTTTCCAAGCTTGGCCTGATGCAGACAACATGCAGCCTAAGATGGTCTGTCATCAATGGTAATTACCCTGACAGTATGTGGATGGCTTGGATAATTATCATTAGTGACAGGGAGGGAAATGACCCATTGCCAACTGGCAGCTTCTGTCAATGTTGTCCGTCTATTAGATTTAAAAGGTTACTGTTTAAGATAGCTGCAACTCAACCATTCGTTGGATTAATTTAATAAATCCAATCCAAATCCATCTCAGAGGAAAAGAGGTATTTGTTGAGCAGATCGGGCTCAGTGCAGAGAATCCTCTAGAAATTTAGAAAAATAACTACTGTTGTCACAAAATCTCGTACCTGAATTTCCCCTCAGCAGGATTTAAAGACTATCACAGACATAACTCCACTCTCTCACTCATTCCATTCATCTATATAGGGTAGGAAATAACTCCCTGGAGTATAAATGAATACTTTTACCAGTGACTGGGTATGAAGGGAGTGAACACACGCACACACACACACACAAAACCCTTTCTCCCTTGAATTTCCAACTGTGATTCCAGCTGTATCACAGGAGCAAATACCGCAGAGAATGAGTGGGTGGGGAGAGATGCATGGATACCCATACAGATACAATTGCACTACAAGACAAAGATGCAGAAAGAAGCGGGAAGAGAGAGAGAGGCACAATGAAAATGAGGGAGCATGAGGAATACTGATTTGATGCCTGCATTGTGGCATGGGCACCTTCAGATACACACAAACCCCAGATCCACCCAAAAGATCCCCTAAAATTCTACCCAAATACAACTCCACAGCCTCCCCCAAATGCACACACACACACACACACACACACACACACACACACACACACACACACACACACATATATATACACACAGAAAAAAAAGAGAAAAAGAGAGTGAGGGAGAAGGCAGGGAAAGAGAAAGAGAGAAAAAGGGCAATAGTGTGAGAACAGCATAGTTATGTAACGGGTGGAAGCAGCATGGGAGCTACCAAAGGGGAGCTCCTGGGCTTCTGCAAGTCGCAGAATGACGCACCGCCCTCTCCCTCACACACACTCACACACACACACACACACACACACCACCCTCAATGCAGCAAATGGCACACATTCGCACCGATGTGCTCCATGCAGGAGGGGCCGCTCCCACACATTTATCATAATCTGGCTCACAGCAACAGAAGCGACGATACATTTATTATAACACTGCCTGCCGGCTGAACAGGAAGAACGGGACATGTCCAATCTATTGCCTCAATCTGGACAGAATAGTACAAAACAACCACTGAATAACATCCATTGTGACTAGATGTAAAGTAAATGGCAGCAATTCTGTCTTTATTTTCTGATTGAAATCCATTCCCATGTACCAACCCATCCCATCTGGGATTGGGAAAGCTGACTGAAAACTAGAGTTGTATCTTAACAAAGTGAATATTAATCTAGGACAAATGATCATGGAGTAAGATATTTAAAAGAGATCCAGGGAGTGTGAAAAAGGGGATCTTTTTATAGAATGTATCATTTGTTTTTATTTTGTTTTTTTAATGAATTATTATCTACATCATCATCATTAGAGAAAATAGCCCTAAAATAATGTTTGAAAATAAAAACAATTTATATTTTTTTTTTCAGTTTACCATTCTGCCCAGCTTTGGGTGTCTTTAGGGATAGGAGTCCATACACATGAAATAATTGATGTTGAAAACGGACTATTTTCCATGAGTCAGAAATCACCAAGTGACTGATGATGTTTAGTTTTAACACCACAGCCAGAGGGAGAGTGCTAAAAGTACCCCATTAACAACTATCTTTCAACACTATCCATCTCTGTCTCTCACTGTCTCTCTATAAAACATATCTCTCCAAAAAATCGATCTGCTTTGGTATGCTATATTTATACAGAAGCAAGAGTGCAGGCACACAGAAACAAACTAGCACGCAGAGCAGAAAAACCCTGTGCTGAGCCGGGATCGATTGATGAGCTATGGACGGAGGCAAACTGCATTCCTCCCATCTGGGAATGTCGAAGCGGGCGGCTGCAGAGTGCTGTGCTCTAAACACAGGAAATCAATATCCTGTAAGTTAATGAGATAGACCCCCTAACCTCAGATCTGATTAGATAAACAGATTAGCATCAAAACACAACACCACTATTAGGTGAAAGAAGTGCAGACACATACTGCACAAGCCAGTTCCAGCTCACAAAGCACCAAGGCTGGCAGGCTTATAGGCTAATGATAAATGTCAGCTTGGATTGTTTATGTGGCTGACGCTACATTCTGAAAAATAATTCACCATAGGTTTGATTTATTAACATCATAATAGGCATCCTGAAGGAGAAAATGCATTGTGGCTTGCAGTTACTTATAGTTAATGTGGTGAATCAAGTGCACATAGTTGTAAAGAATCTGTAGACGGTAATGTGAGGCTGAACGATGGTTTTATAGGGTAATTGGAGGTGGCTTTCTACTTCAAAGTTTGCCCTTTCATCCCTGCCATGGAGTGGAGCACTAATTCAGTATAACGCACCTGTCAGCTTAAAATCACAAAACATAATAGGGCAGGAAATAGTCAGTCCTATTCAAGCACAAATTATGAATACAGCAAATCAGCAGTGATTACATTACCGTTGGAGGCATCTCATGTTCTGGCAAAATCTCTGCTGTGGTGTTACTTACCTAGAAAGGAAGAAGAGATGGATGGAGGGAAGGGGGGAGAGAGAGAGGGAGAGAGAGAGAGAGTGAGAGAGAGAAAGAGAGAGACAGAGAGATTTATCAGGACAATCTATTGACTGCAATGAGATGTAATTTGCACTAAACAAGCATCAGGGCACATTGTATATGACTCCAGCACCTTTCACACACACACACACACACACACACACACACACACACACACAGTAGTAATGAGAATGGCTGGGAGGGCATATCAATATACTGCAGAGCTGAGAAAACTGCTCTCTTTATCACGCTCTCTCTCCATCCCAATACAAGTCTATTGATCTGAGTCCTCCCCCTCTCTTCACACATCTCCCCTTTGTTATCTGGGTGCAGAGCTCTGGGTGATTTTCCTGTTTTCTCTTTCTCTGGGCTACTGAACAGCTGCTGGGTAAAAAAAGAAAAAAAAGAATACCAGTTCAGTACAAATGTATACATGATTATGATCAAAGATGACGCTGAAACAACTGATTAGGAGTGACAGATGGCATGAAACTTGCTCATAAGGAAGAAAACGACAATGGCTGCAGTGACACTGAAGACAGAGATGCCACCCACAGCAGTATTCGTGGGTCATTTCTCCACAGGGTTTTTTTAAATGCCTTAAGACTAGGGTTGCCCACATGTTCCCAGCCAATTACTTTGGCATGGGGACCTTGTAAGGACACTCCCTGGGTCCCTCCTGTTGGATGTGTACCAGACACATCTAACTGGGAAAAGACCCAGGATACTGTAAGGACTACAACTCCCAGCTCCCTTTTCCTCCGCAAGTTCCTAGCCTAGGGACATCCCCAGCAGGACATATGGGCTGCTCTGCTTGCCCTTTTGCAACAACCCTCACCCAGATAAGCCACTAGAAAACAGTTGGATAGCACTGACACAATAACCAAAATTTTTATACTCTGGTTGCAAAGGATAAGTACTCAGCACTGAATTTTATAACCTAGGGCTGTACTTGATTCAGGATTTTCTCAGTCAAAGCATGCTCAGCCATTCAATACAACTGATTTGTCATTTTATTTATGTTTTAATTCATAGGCTTTCTTCAAGCTAGAAAATGCATTGGCATAAGTGCCACTGTTGAGAGACGATGATTATTAAAATGGAACCAATCATAATCAAATGCAACAGAGTCATACAAACATCAAAATCTTGAACATCAAAATCTATTTAGACAGCTGCATAAAAATTTTAATTGTCAACCAATCTGAAATACTGTGTGGCTTTGTCAGGGTAATGAGAAAGAATGATGTGGTAGCTCAAAGGAAGGCATATGTCTTGTTAAATTAAAATCTTGTGACTTGCCTCTTTATTTTTTAAACATTCCAAAATATAAAGGACTAATTCAGGCCCAAATAGGCCTAAACTCACGGTCCCTTTTGGTGTTTCCTCTTTTTTTCATTCAGCGGTGGCATGGTTTGAGGGAGAGTACTTTCAGGGGCAGTGATGCTACTGACTGAATACAAAAAATGCTATAGGAGTCAGGACCACTATAGGCAGCTCTGTGTGTGTGTGTGTGTGTGTGTGTGTGAGAGAGAGCACTTCTCTTGCTAGAGGGCGTACACGTGCAGATGGCACATGGCTTGGAATAGGTTCAAGAAGAGGAGGAAAAGGGACTGGAGTAGCTGCAGTCTCATTACTGACAGGCTGGGCTCTGCCAGGTAGGTTACATAGCCTTGTCATGTCTTTCCAATATTATGTCTTGTGTTTTGTTTTGTTTCCTTGTGTTTCATTTTGTTTACATACTGAATTGCATCATTCTGTTTTGTGATTGTGATTGCTTCTTAGCCAAATCTAGGTAGGCTCATTCTCTGTAAAGTCCTTCGAGACATGCCTTGTGATGGATTGAATTGACTTGACAGGGGCTGCAGCAGTCAGCTAAAAAACTCAACAGAGTCTAACAGCTAGTCCAGTGTGTCTTGAACTGAATCCCACTCCACCTAAACTGCTTGATAAATCTGGTGCCATGGGCGATGCGCGGAACTACCAGTATTTTGGTTTCCGAGAAGACAAAGATGAACACCAAAACAATACATCAAAACCCGTGCACACAACTTTCTACAGCGCCACCCAATTCAGGCACAATAACACAAGTAACCTGGCAAAGTATCTCAGTGACTGTTGACTTTGTATTATGTTTATCCTGTTTTCTGAGTCAGTATCAAATTTTCAGGTATTAAGCGTTGTACTGGTATCATAATCTGTTCTGGGATTGGGACAAAACTGCACATATGGCTGTCTTTTCTCCCTCATCCCTCAGCACCTCATCCAGCCCCACCTGTCTTCCTCCCCTCCATCTTCTTTCCATGGTTCACTGTTTGTCAAACACACTGACAAGACGTACAGACTGAAATATCAAGCAGGCAGAATGACCACAGCAAACAGATGGAGAAAGAGAGAGAGAGACAGATACAATGAGAGGAAAAAAAGACAGGCATGCAGTTACTTTAACAAATGCAAACAGAGAGACAGATAGTTGACATACAGACAGAAAATACCCAGGCAGACAGACTTTGACTGTTGACAGGCAGTGCGTCAATAAAAATGGGAGACACACATGCAGGCAGACAGACAGATATGAGATGACTCCTGTGCTAAATTATAACTGGCTCCCAGTCAGAAGAACAACATTTGGTCACTAGATTTACAAACTACTCATAATCACCTAACTCTATGCCTCATCCAAACTTGTAAGAAGGAACCTCACACATTACAGATGGAGAGTTGCACTTCCTGTGTTCATCTGGGACTGCCAGTAAACTAATAAAAGATAAAGAGTTCTCTCCGAAGGCGAAAACAAACATCGTGTTCTATCCTATTACACTGTGCTGTATTCTATCACAGTCAAATCAATTTGCTTTACTCTGCATGATTGATCTGGGCACGAATGACTCAAAAACAGACACAAATAGACATAAATGGAACATCAAAGACTCTTGATCATCTTAGTTCACTCTCTCTGTCAGTCACATTATTCAGAGATATCCTCCTGCTGTCTTGTTCCACAGGCCTTTTATGGTACGAGCTGGTACATATGTCACTTCATCATCTGTAAATTGTCAGTGGTGACATTTATAGAGAGCCAGCAGTGGGGCTCATAAGCAGAAAGACACCAGCTTTAAAAACATTAAGGCTAAACACCCACTCAGACCTGTTTCTCAGAATGGCAAGGCAGGACTGTGCAGTATTACTCCAAATGGATGAAAAAAACAAACAAATAAACAAACAAACAGGAAAAAACACAGACCATATTACATGTTTTCTCTGCCTATTTTCTGCTTGATCACTGGAAGACCATCATATCAAGTTGAGTGCTCATTCCTCCTGTCAATAACTTGTCAGGACTTTGTAGTCAATGTCCTGTCTCACTCCTCTCACCTATACATCCTCACAGGAAACTGTATGTGTTGTTACTTCAGATATGATTCATATATTGGGCTGATATCTGCCTTTTTTTGGATATCAGATATCAGAGTGCTCATGCTTATGATAGAAGGTATTGTGATGTTTGCCGGTATCTTTCTGGTCTTATTATTTTGCATTTGTGATATGCTCTTTGCTCATTTTGTTTATTGAAACATTTCAAAAAAGATATCTATGGAAGTGATAGCTTTCTTGTTCATTCTATTTCATAGTAAAATATTCTGAGATACAGAATATTGGCACAAAAAATCAGCCATTGGTAGCATCTGTTTAAAAAAAAAATCCTAATAATGCTAATAATCTCTTTAAAAAAATCCACATTAGTCGAACCCTTGTCCAATGTAATTTGAATGTATAGTGAAACATAAAAATAAATAAAACAACAGCACTTCCATTGAAGCTTTTACACTTCTGCATTGATCAACTGCATGTCCTTCCCATACAGTGATATCCCCCTATGATGCGCCAATCAGAGTGCATGACCTTGCATGTTTCATGTGTGAATGTACGTATATTTCACAATGTGCATTTGTGTGTACATGCTTGTGTGTGTGTGCATTAAAGTGGCTGTAATAGATTCCAGCAGGGACTCCCCTCGATCGCAACCTCGTGTTAAACAAGATTCTCTCGTGACAGCCATGTTTAAGCCCATATGTGACCTCTGCATCAAGTCCATGACTCACAAAGCTGAGCTTCTCCAGGGACTCTGATTACACACATGAGCTCATGCTACATTTCCCCTGCATGGGTGCCAAAGGCTCGGCTGAAAGTAACAATAACTAAATCTCCTTCTGCTCCAGGTCTTGGAGCACAGGGGTGAAAGACAACTCCCATTGGTTAGCTGACTCTAACGAGGACTGTTTCCGTGGCAATTGGACTCTCAGCTGGTGATTTATGACATCAAACGTCATCACCTCCAAAGCGCCAGGTCCAAGAGTGGAGGATGACAGCTTGTGATAGGGAACAGCTGTGAAAAACAGGTGTGTGCTTCTCATTATAGCCACACCAAGAGATGATGGGTTTTTAATCAGCGGCTCGGGATAGGAAGCTGGACTGTGTGTGTGTGTGTGTGTGTGTGTGTGTGTGTGTGTGTGTGTGTGTCTGTGTGTGTGTGTGTGTGTGTGTGTTCATTTTAAGATGTCTGCTTGTCTGCACTGTGCCCATTTGTCTATTTAGGTGTGTGTGTGCGTGTGTGTGTGTGTATAGATTTGCACGTTTGCATGTCTGTATATGGGTGTGTTAGTGTGGATGCACAGGCAATTCAAGTGGGAAATTACGTGTGCTAAAGTGCCCTCTCCCCAGTTAACACACTTCTGTTTTATAATCAGTTCAACAATGACTGCACCCAAAAGGATAGAGATGACACAAATGGCTCTAGTGCTGCATACCAACCAACCACAAACTGAAAAAACAAAAAGTTGTTATCCATCATTCTGTTGTCCAGAACAGACTAGATGCCTCTTGTACTCTCTCCCTCCCCACTAGAGGGAATAAGGGAATGAAAAGGGAAGATGAGAAGGAGGCAGAAAAAGTCCAAGAAAAAAGAGACAGGAAGAGAGAGGAATGCAGGTCTGAGGCCTCACCTCTGTGCAGTCCTCTCTTAAGAACTTAAGCTCCACAACAAACAAAGAGACTAGACCGGAGCTCGCTCTAATCATGGCAGCTTATTCCTCATGACTCTGTCCACAATTGGGAACCCACCAATAGCTGCTTTCCCATCGCTGGCAGGCACTGCCACTGCCTCCACCCTGCCCTAACATTCCTCAGGCCTGTGCACACACATAAACATATACACACAAGAGAGAAATACACACTCTAGGCATATGCGCACATTGCTGGCACAGAATGCCCCATGTGTACAGCACATACACACTATTGTGCACAGCAAGAGACACACACACAAACGCACAATTCTTTTGTTCACTATCCACATCAAAGCAACCTGCAATAAAATGTCAGCATACCCAAAGTCTGGCACTCTGCCACACCATATAACCATATGCATGCAAAGTATGCAACCGCAACACACAGCACACATAAGGGAAATGTTAATGCGCAATCCCTAAAGTATCTGGGTTGCCAAATGGCATGAATGACAAAATTTGTTCAATCACCCAGCAAGCACACTTTGAGAGTGTTGTGGTGTTTAAAAGACTTTTTGACCTTTACAACAGCGCTGAATAAACCCCATTTGATACCTTGCTACACTTTAAAGGTGAACACACGAGAAAATAGAAATGACATGAAATGAAATGAAATATCATCAATCAATCAACTGGAACCCAGCCATCACTCCTTTTCCTTTTTTATTTATTTATTTTATTTATTTATTTATTTTTTTGGAATAATTAATGCGCTTTTTTTGGTGAAGCTCACCAGGAGACAATTTACATAGTAGCACAGCACATACTGTGCAAAGGTGCAATTATACAAGTGGCAATTAGCTCCACAGCTCATTAGCTCACTACAGGACCTCATCTTCTGTCTCCATGAATAATGCAGGCCCTCCTCTTCTCATGTGGTGCTAGTATGTGACTACTAGCATTTTAAGTCAAATCCCTTAGATGTATCTCTCAGTCAACTAGTTTTCATTGCCTACTACAGCTTAACTAAGTTCTATTTTTTTTTAGCATCCAGTTACATTAAAGCTATAAGAAACTGAAAATTATGTTGTTTTGCTACCTTTGGGGGTGTAATAAAAACTGCTAAAGTTTGATAAAGAAGAAGTCTTTTTCCCTCAGAATGTGTAGAAACCTCTTGTCAAGTTAATTAGATGGTTTTCAGCAGGAGGGACTTATTATATGTGCACTAAAACACATAATAAGTCCCAGACAGACAATTGGAATCTCTTCCTTCACTGCATAGTAATACTTGAACTGCTCCTTTCTTTCCATGTGTTGTCCATCAACTGCTGACGAGACAGCTTTTTCAGCCCTCCTGTGACTTTTCTAGCTGCAGTTACCCAGTATGGATGTATGAATGTTACTGAGGCACAGCATTACAAGACAGCAACATTAGCTAGTGTTTTACAAGCTAACATTATGACTTAACATTAAAGTATCAAATTAGCAACTGCTGTATGTCACTGTAAGGTAGGCTAAATAGCTTATAGTAAATAAACCAGTGAAAACTAGACCATTTGATGATGTGCTATTCACCATTCACTCACATGTGGAGCATGGATTTTTTGGTGGCAGGTGTACATCTTGTCATCCTCCAGTTCATCAGATGTGTGCATTTGTTTCCTACTCTATCTCTGTTCTATTCTACCTGTCTGTCCAGGCTGTCCAGACTCGATTTGTAGTGAAAACTTAGGAAGGAAATTATCACTATACTGACATGTATGATGTATGATTCTAATCATTTCCACTGAGAAACATGCTGGCCTCACTTGAGACTATTTTTACACAGGAGTAGAGGCCTGGTAGAGAGCTTTGTCCTGTGGTATAACAATAATCGCCTGAAGCTCAATATCAGCAAAACCAATGAGCTTGTGGTGGACTACCAGAAGAGCAGGAGGCCCCATGTCCTGGTTTTCACCCAGGGAGTGCAGGTGAAGTGAAAATGACTTGCTACTTTGGCCCTTATGAGAGACAGCTGGTATCTACACATGGATGTATGAAGGAGATGAAGACAGATGCTGCATAATATCTGTAACTCTGAATGTGTGGCTGTTAAAATATTCAGGAAAAAAAGTTATTGTCCTTTCTGCTTTTATAGCCTTCAGTTTTTCAAAGACCTCAGAGCATCACTGGCTTCATGCAGCAGCAAATAAAAAAGGCCTTCAAAGTCAGATCATATACAAGCTGTCTGGTTCACTCTAATCCCAGACTAAGCTGAAAAATGCGATGGTTTGAAAGAAAAAGAAAATTAAATGTTCTATGTGCTTATTCTGAGACAAAAAGAAAGAAAGACAGAGAGGCTGTTAGACAATTATAGTGCTCCAGGGCCTCAACACAGATCACTGGCAGATAATACATGTGGGTTATATGTGTGCGTTGATGTGGGAAGAGAGCACAAGAGGTGCTCACTTCTGAACAACTGTCTACTGTACATGGCATGATCCTTCTTGGATAAGATACCCTGCATCCGAATCTATTTCCATGCACTTGCACTACTTTGGTGCATAATGGCACGGGATGAAGAGCATAAAAAACCAACGGGAGGAAACAATGTCATCTCATGCTTTTAAACTAAATGGTTAGTGACAGTACTTAAAGGCTAGGTCACACCAGATTATTTTAATGCCAATTCTAAGCCTGACTGCACCATCCATCCCATCAGAGCAGATTAGCCTGTACTGTGAATGGGATCAAGACTGCTGACTCTGGCCCTTTGGCCCAACTGGACTTTTTGAAAACATATTTCATTTTGGGTCAACCAGAGTTAGGTTAATGTGAAGCAATCCAGGATTCACCAAGTATGAAGGCTGAGAGTGGCTCTAGCAACACTAATGTGAGTTTACCTCAATAAGTAAGAAAAAGAGAGGGAACTAGGGAAGTCACAGTAACAACATTTATGCTCACTCAAATAGATAGTTTGTCTGTAAGATTCCCAGCTGCATTACTCAA
The DNA here is from genome assembly GCF_902150065.1 of Myripristis murdjan. Taxonomy (NCBI): domain Eukaryota; kingdom Metazoa; phylum Chordata; class Actinopteri; order Holocentriformes; family Holocentridae; genus Myripristis; species Myripristis murdjan. The sequence continues at coordinate 22,168,992 of NC_043988.1, forward strand.
CTAAACATATTTATTCAGAACAATAAAATCACATATTAATGTTATACAATCATGTACAAAATGGTAATGTCTCCACATAATCACACATTTTAAAAAACACAATTAAAGTCTCATGCAAAAGTCTTCATCAACGGAAATGTCAGTGTAAACTAAGGCTGTTACAGCGCCTTTTGTCCTTCATCTGTTTTTCAGACTGATTCACTGAGACACAGTTTCTCATAATTTATTGCCATCACTGATCACCTGAAGAGCTATCAGAGAGGAGCTTAATAACCATTATATCACCACCGAGCAGCCAGCTTTCCATTGTCGTGCCAAGTGCGTGCATGCTAGTGCTTGCCAAGCCAGTTTCATATCTATTCTCATTTCTGGTCTTTATTCGTGCCTCAGTGGGCTATGTCTGGGCCAGTTTTCAGGCGTTGATGGCCCACTAAAACCATGAGCCATACAGGGCTAACCGAGGTCTGAGGCAGAGTTAAGGGTCATAAGTGGGGAGACGAGTGCAGCTGATATGTACAGATGTCAGTGCAGCAGCTCGCTTTTGTAGCAGAAAAATAACAGAGAAAAGACAAATGAGAACAAGCGGCAGCCCTGGTCAAACGAGGACACTATCTGGGCAGAGGATAATGTCCATCGTCAAATCAGCGGTGAAATGAGGACATTATGTAATATATAGTGAGAGAGCTCTGCAGCGGTGGGGAACACACAGTGCAGTAGTTAGTCGTCTGCAGAAGTTAGTACCGGGTGTACAGACTTAAACCACTCACTTCGTGCTTCCCACTTGTGTGCACGGATGAGACGAGACTGCAGCGCTATCAGCACAACAGTAGAAATGCGAATAGTTTTTGTTCTCTCGGTTGGAGGCTGAGGGCCATTAAAACTGTCTGGCTCGAAGACAGCTCTAGCTCCCAGTGGACAGTGGAAAGATGGCTAATGCAGGCTGTTCAACTCTGACACACATGCTTTACCTCTCTTCAAAAGCTTACATTGGTCAATGAGCTTCTGAGACCACATGAATATTTTCATTCTCTCCATAAAATCATACGACACTTATTCTGTCATCTAGTCTGTGCAGCAGAAGAAATGTCAGTGGCTTCTTAAGAAATGCCAACATTCTGAGATGCCAAACTGCACTGAAAAGTAACTAACAGGGGCTACAATTTGAATTTTAAACCTACGCCTACACCTACTTTTACTCGTCTTTTTTTCTTTTTTTTTTTTTAACACCAATAAACTGTATGATTGCTTTTGGTCTGAATGTGGGCCAGGTTCTTTTTTTCAGATAGCTTGCCAAATTATCAATACAGTTATTGTCAAAATGCCCTTAGGTTAATTTTACTTAATCCATAGAAACATAGAAACTGCAGAGCCAGCTCACCCATCATTACAAGCCAATTACATAAACAAAACTAAAAGAAATTCACATCATTAAAAAAAGCCCAAAGCTGTTAAATTACTTTCTAATACCTGGGGTTTAATCGAGAGGAGTTTGCACATGTGACGTAACAAGGTGCAAATGTTTTATATCAAGTTATAGCATAAATCCATCCCTTTCTTCTGACCACACCCAATACCACTGCAGGCTGAGACTGAGAGGCACAAACACAGCAAGGTGAAGTTTAGATTTTTTGTGTGGGTTCCATGCCCCTGTAATGTGTTAAGAATATAACGCAATGGACACAGCACCATCTTTTCAATTTCTTGTGACCACTCATTTTCTTTAAATGCATGCCTACAATGGGAGTATGCCACTAATCCTCCACAAGACCTAGCAGGGCAGACATGGGAGTGGTTCACGGTGGAAAAATCAGGATGCGCTCTGCCGCATGATATCAGGGTCATTCAAGTTTGCTCTGAGAGGTCAAGGGTATTTTCCTTTTCAGTGTCTGTCACAAATAGCATTATTTGTGAGCAGCAATCTAGTCAAATCAAAACATATCACACTAAAACATTCATGGGCTAAGAAATTCAATAGCTGAGTCTTTTGTCAAATCCAAAACTGAACACTCAAAAAAATTACTTCTACTTTTTGTCAAACTAAGTAGTAAACCCAATGGCAACATTACATGCTTTTATTTACGCTTTTGTATACATTTTATTCTTACTGCAGATACAGACTTTTTTATGCTGCTGGAAATGAATGGTACAGCAGTCATCTTCAGGTCATGTCATTATGTGATATATACGTGTGATATGTAAAACATGAAGGTTATTAAGCCTAAAACAACCATTAAATATTCATATTGGTAGTCTATTTTTTTAAGTATGATATCGTTCCATTCATGTTTAGATAGCCATTCACTAAAGCTTCAGATCAATTGTGAATAACTGCATTCAATCACACCAAATTTGCAATTAATTTCTTAATATTTTTAACTCTATTCACAACCATAATGAATACAAACACAAGCTTTATATAAACTGAATTACATAATCCATCATAGCCCTAGACCCCCTCAGCATTTTTGGAGACCCATTGGATTATTATTTTTATGGCATTTCTGCTTTATTACACAGTCTACAGTGAGGAGACAGTAACAAGAGGAGATGTGACAACGCAACAAAGGCTAGTTTCAAACCCACAAAAGTTTAATTTGGATGGTTGGCGCCAGTGGCAGACCCAGGCTATTTGAAGGGCGAAAAAATAAAAATGGCACCTAATGCACAACAGGCGGCCCTTCGAGCACACAAGAAACTGATGCTTCATGTATGATGAAATAGTCTTCGTCCAGCACAAATAACAGTATTTGTCTTATAATAACTGAATAATTATAATTGACCTGTGTAGTTGTACTGTATATAATGTTGTGTTATAACCGTATTACAAAAGAACACAGCACTACCAGTCCCCCCTTGCCTTGAATGGAATTAACCAGGCAATGTCTTTAAATGTTTAAGGCACTTTTTAATGAGCGTTATTGACTATGTTACTGATACATGTGCATCAGGCTTCCAGTGAGAATCTAAACCAAGGCCCATACACAGCCAGCAGTGAGAGGTCTTCCAGCCATACATCCCTTTATCTTTCTCCCCAGCCTTACTGCTGCAGCTCTGGAGCGGTCCTGTCAAAGACAAGCTGCCTCTGGCCGCAGTTTTCAGCTCCTTTTCAATCTGTTTTAGTTTTTTCTCTCTCCTTGGCATTCTGTAACCACAGGGGGGCTCAATACTAAACCCACTCTTAAATTAAGTGAAAAAGCAATTCACACCAAACTTTAAACTCCCATAGGCTTTTTGTGTAAATTACTCTAAAAAAAATTCCCTTAGGGATTCAAGCATTTCTGCTTGATTTCCAAATTGGTTAGCATAGAATCAGCTAAGCAAGCTACCTGTTCCATTAGCTAGCTCCTTAGCTACGTATCTAGACTAAAAATGTGATAGATGATAAATATGATCTCCATAAAAGCACCTGCAGTGCACATACATTTGCCTTTGGTAATTGGTAACTGGTAAAACTTTACACCTGAAGGGAAGTGAGCTGTGTTGGCTCTCTCCCAGGATTGGTACTCTTCAGGGCACTTTGCTTTTTCAAACACAGGGGGACCAAGGGGGGCAACACAACACAACCCCTCCCAGGTCTGCCAGTGGTTCACGCTTTAAACTAAGGACAGCCCAGCGGTTCTTTTACTAAATTTTGGCCCTACTCTCTTCTTAGTGTGTGCATGCCACAAGAAGCTTTTGTACCATAAAACAGGAAAGAAGTCAGCAATAGAAAAGAATATTTCACATTTGTATTCAATGTGAGTCCTCATAATGAAGACTGATATCAAAGCAAGAGGGTGCCAAATCTCTCTGCAGCTGCACAGTTAGGTTTATTGAGGAAACAGTCAAGTGATTCACCTTTGGGTAGTTTTCACACTGTGAAGGTTAGTCAGCATAGATCTGTCTCAGAGTTGGCTACTACAGCGTTAGACCTCTTGTACTATGAAAGGGAGAAAACTAGTAACACTTTCATATACATTAAATTTTACTACCATGTCATTTCTTTACATTTGGATATTTGGATGTTCTGACAGTAGTGAAAAAATATCTTTTAACTTTCTGTAACACTCTGTAACTTGGGGACTGAGGTAGTGTGGCCATCTAGTAATCTGAGGGTGCCTGGTTCCATCCCCAGCTCATCTGAAGAGCATGCTGAAGTGTCCTAGAATAAGACAATGAACCCTTAACTGCTCCTGATGGGCAGCTTGGCACCTTACATGGTAGCTTCTGCTGCCAGTGTGTGAATGGGCGAATGTAAGGGAAACACTGTAAAGCACTTTGAGTGGTCGGTAGATGAGAAAAGCGCTATATAAATGCAGTCCATTTACCATTTAATTCTGCAGATCACCTTTTTGAAAAGATTCTGCTTCACTGTGCTGCCTTCCCTAAAACTGTTAAAGAGAAAGAGTGCAGATATCTTAGAGTGAGGAGAAACATGAAGAACAACGGAGAGAAGGGCTACTTGGCTGGCTTTTCTCCAGAAAAGCAGATTACCGTTCCCTGGATGTGAGTCTGTTGCTTCATCCAACGGAAGCAAGTAAAGTCTAAACAAAGAAGTCAATGCATAAGGCAAGCCGCTGACGCACAAGACTCCAATCCCTCTTTCATTTCTTTCCTTCTCTCCTTTTTTCTCCCTCCTCCACCTCATCCTCTCTGGCTGGTGAGATAAGCTTTCTGTCGAATACCAATTTTAAAGAAAGATTAAGCAGTTCTGGTTCTCAAATCAATTTTACCCCCCACTGAAACATGAAGACAAGCACACACAGACACACAAACGCACACAAATACTGGCATGCACAGCTGCACACACACACACACACACACACACACACACACACACACACACACACACACACAGCCCACATATGAGGACAGCCCACAGTATAGCAGTTCTTTGTTCAAACACATACCACAAGTAATTAACAGAAGCTGTGGCATGATAAACATTATTTCCTTAGTTAAATATCAAGGTACATTAGATTCTAAAATTAGCTCCTTTTCTCCAGGTGGTTATCAATATTACACATGATATTACACACTCTGGCGCAGTGGCTGTCTGTCCTGTCTCTCTGCAAACCAGGAGGATGTGGCAAATTACGTAACATTGAACACTTGTGCACAGGTGAGCACGACCATGTGGAGCTCATGCACCGCATGAAAAGCAGGGTTTTCAGACCTGTGAACACCTGCAGGAGGAGTGGAGGAGGAAGGGGTTGCAGGATAGAGTAACAGAGCCCAGGTGCGAATGACTCCTTCAGACTGCAGGCAAATCAGGTTGGTTTCTCAAATCAGATCTTTATGACAGACTGCCTGCACTGTTATTTGCCAGTGATTAGATCAGATTTGTGTTCAAACCATAGGCATCGGCCCATACATCAGCAATCTACCTGCATGGGTTGCTGTGGTAACGACATAGGCTTGAATAACTGCATACTCTGGTGATGCAGTTTTCCATTTTAGCATCTGTCTACACAGACTGTGTTATCCTCCATATCGCTCTTCTAGTTGCAGCAAGGATGTCGCTCCAAAAAAAAAAAAAAAAAAGCACAAAATGTTAAAATATTTTAATTCAAAATATTTTTGCTTCCTCTGGGTTGTTACTGGGCTGCTTCCTACACACAACCGTGATGAGTGGCTATGTACTTTGGACAGGCGTCCAGTCGTCTTGAAAGTTCTGCGCACACAGCTTCAATTCATCATCCACATTGGTTGATGGAGGGCTGGACTCAAATTACGAGCTGTCATCTAATAAGACCTCACTAACGTTACTTCATTGTGACTGAAGCAAAACCAGTCTGTGAAAACAAAACAAGGTGGAGTCGAAGAATCATGTTTCTTTTTGTCTAGTGATGGATAGTTAATGGGCATTGTAATATGACAATAAAACAAAAGAAAATGCACTGGGAATATATTGCATCAGGGAATGGAAAAATACAAAGTTTTTATATTGTTTTAGAGCTGGTATATGAGCAATTAACTGGATTGATTAACAGGACTCGGAGATGAGAGTACTGACGCCCGTGGTCACTCTAATAGAGTTATTGTCACTGGACATGCACGCTTCATTGTCGGCCACACATGCACCAAAATAAATGAATACATGAACTTACCTTTTGATTTTCCACATTTTACATATTTGGAGCTCTTATATGTGTGAATCAAAGTTCCCCAACTACTCTGATTGGCCTGTTTGCGTTTGTATAGTCTACAGCATTATCGTTTCCATGTGAAAGCCCACCCTAGAACTAGGGGCTGCCAAAGTACAAAACTGCCAGGAATTCACACTCCACATCTATTCCTGGCAGTTCCTGGCATTTTTTTTTGTCCCACCTTCAAAGTCTTGAGTATCATTAACATTCACTGTTACAGCAATATACACTTAACAAACTGACAATTATTCCACTTTTCGTGCGGTGATGATACCAGATCAATAAAACAAGATTAGACATGTGACCAAGTAAGGCCCGAAATAACTAGCCTCTTAACTAATACTGTGTTATCAATATTGTGATGATATTGAAGGGATGGCTATCGGTGCTGTCATAGGATATTTACACACAAGAGATTTTTGATAAACAATTAGTCATGTAGATGCAGTATGACGATCAAGCAGGTACAGGCCAATAACAGTCTTATAGTTCATCCTTCTATTGTAACGCAGCCTTTAAAACCTGAAAAAAAAAACTACATTTATTCCATATCATGATTTTTTAATACCTAATATTCCAAAGAATATCTATTCCCATTTCAAGATATCAATCTGATATTAATATATCACCCAACCGAGTCTGATGAATGAAACTCATTGATATAAGCACCGTGGATTAGAAATTGTTAACAAACCTCATGCCAAGAAGAGAGACAAAATACTAGGGTTGGGTAAGATACACCGATGCGACCGGATAACCGATTTTACGGGCGAGAGATACGGCTGTATCGGTAGCAGACTCCTCAATCGATACGAAATCCGCCATGAATCCTGAGATGAATCGATTGTAGAGTTGTGGATCGGATATCGCGAGACGATGAATCGGTTGCCTGAGGCTTTACAGTTTTCATCTCTAAACAACGCGAGAGCTCACGAAAGGTCTCTCCCGCATGCTCCGTAACGTTAAGGGGCTTTCACATAGCGCGTGCTCAGCGCAGACCTCGGCCACCGCAGCCGTTCATTGTGTATGTGATCGCGGGACGCGAGGGCGCACCGGTCCGCGCCGAGAAGGGCGCAGCGCGGAGCTGGTTGGCGCCCTGTGAGGTCAAATCTGGGTGGCACAACCCCTCCAGTCGTTTCACCTGCACCTGCACCACCAAGAAAAAGATTTACAATAACTGCACCGGTACCGTACAAGTCCAAAAGGCAGAGGCAAAAGGCAACTTTCCAGGCTACAGCAGCGCACTGACATAGATTATGTGTAACAAATCGAAGAGGTGCCACTCTGCTGTATTTTAACTGGCTAACAGCAGCACACTGGCTTAGCTTGTCTATTCAGAGAAGAGGTATCACTTTGGCTTATTTTTCATATTCAATCTATGTTATCACAGGAATGCTCCTGCTCATTCATTGTTGAATTGTTAGGTCTGTTTGATAAGTAATTTACATTTTTGAAACAAATAATAATTTAACATATTGTTAAATTATTTAACATATTGTTAAATTATTGGAGTCAAACTTACTGGTAAACATCTACTCCTTCGAGATAATTTATTATGTTCTACAACTCATAATCATACACTAACACTAAATAGTGAGTGTTTGAGAAGCATATTTCCTCTGTGCTACAAAAGATCTGAAGTAAAAAGTGCTCTCTTGTTGTCATGGGTCTGGACAGAACCGCCACTGGTTCCGTGCCCGGACCACGGCCCATCATTTGGTGATGCCCAGTCTACATCAACAAATGTTAACTATCGTATTGTTTTTAGGGTTGTATCGAATCGTATCGTTCTTAAACCATATCGAATCGTATCGTTCTTAAACTGTATCGAATCGTACCGAATCATTCTCTATTAAAAATATATCGTTTCTGAATCGAATCGTAACCCGTGTATCTAGATATGTATCGAATCGGCCTCATGCCAGAGATTCCCAACCCTACAAAATACACAACAACACTGAAAGGTAATCTCTGTTCCTCTCTTGCCAAGGAACCAGTGGGGTTTAAACACAAAGCCCTCCAACATGCTTGGCAATGCAGAATTCCATTAATGGTCGTGGACACCGAGGGTTCATCCAGGTTGGATGCCCGTTGCCATGGAAACTAATGAGTGCTTTTTTTTTCATGAGGCTGATGGATTGAATATACCTTTTCTTGGAAATCAATGGACAATCCAGATGTGAAGGGGTGTACTGACCATTTTCTAAAATGAATGGCTCTATTCAGTGAGATCAAAGGGTTCAACGTATCCTGCATGCATGAACACACACGCACGCAGGCACGCACGCACGCACACACACACACACACACACACACACACACTTGGCTAGAGCTTTACCAAAGAAAAGATATACGATGCCTGTTTACTCTCTGTGGGACAATTTTTTTAATGTTTTTTTCCCCCAATCTCTCTAGAATGTCTACCATAAATCCCAAAGGACAGCACTCTATCAGTGTCATGCAACATGTACAATAAACACACATTTCCAGTAAACACTTAGAAAGCACTAGAAGCACAAGATATGTCATCGGGTCATTAAAAGTACACTAAGGTGAGAGATCTCTTTCCTTCTCCTGCAGTGGCAAACACTATAAGAGCTGTCTGGTGTAATATTCACTCTGTGAGTTAGAGTACATCTATTTTTCCGTAGAAATAATATTGTCACATTTATAAATGTTTTGGGAGTGCAGAAGGCAATATGTGTGATGGGAGAAAATGCTCTGACTGTATTAAAATATTGATAGTACCCGTGAGGCCTTCTGGTACAATAAATATTTTTACTGTGGCTTGTGTGTGTGTGTGTGTGTGTGTGTGTGTGTATACACACTCTATTCAGGCCCCTCTTCTATTTAATTGTAAAATATTTCATCAAAGATTATGTTAAGTTCCTCTGTAGATAAGGATGCACTGACAATGATACCAATACTGAATACTGATTCAATCCATTTCTTTCAGTAAACACTGTAAGCTTGGGACATCAGTTTAGAGTCACTGGATAAAATAATTGATATCGAGTCTTTCTTTTCCCCACCATTTGAGAAATGCAGGCTTTTTTGGTGCCAAAAATGGAGGAAATCAAGACCATTTGCTTTTATTTCCAACATGTTACTCAAAGCTTTTGGTTTCAGTTATTACTCTTGGCTGATATCTCCAATACTCATACTCCATTTTAGCCTGGTATTGGTGAATCCCTATCTGTATGTATTAACAGTGAGCTTCACTCTGAGGTGCACATCTATTTGCATAATTAATACCTCATCAATCACAAAATTTTCCTCCCAGCTTTCACCAAGAGTGGTTGGTCATTTCATGGTAACAGCAGGTGTCGCTAATATAATGCACACTAATATATGTGAAAATGGTGCCCATATCCCAAATGATTAGGTATATAAAACATGACGTGTTATTTTCTTTTGAAGTGATGTATGGTGATCAGGAGCAATTAGACAACTCCAGTTTTGGTTTTCATGTTTTCAAGTCAATTGAAGGATTATAACTGTTTAACCGTCTCGGGCTTATGAAAACCTTTCAAAATGTCATTGAAAAAATGGTTTATGTCTGTCTACTTACAGGCAGTTTTAATCACATCATTAGGTAGAGAATATTGCAAATCCTTTATGATATTGGCATGGAAAAACTCATACTGTATGCCTTTTTTAGTGTGTGTGTGCGTGTGTGTGTGTGTGTGTGTGTGCGCGCGCGCGTATGTGTGTTACGGGGGAAGTGTGATGCAACTGTTTTCCGATGCATTTCCTGTTTCCCTGTTTACACTGTGTGTAGGCATTACTGCAGCACATGTTGCCAAGCTACTGAGCCTCTGGGACTGAAAAGCAGACACTTCAGTTTGCTACTGAAAACTCACTAGGATAATAGAAGACAATGGACAATTTATGACAGCCAAATTTTATTGAGTTAGAAAAGATAATGCTTTGTTAAGTTGCTCATCACATGAATAAAACTACTGCTCACATGGTGGAAACAACTCTGTACTATGGGGCTGAACCGATGGCTGTAAAGGTGACTACAATGACCAATGGCGGTTTCAGGGCAGATGGCAATGGTAACTGCAACTGGTGTCTGCAAAACTGCACATTTGATTCTATCATTGCTTACATCTATTAATCTCCTACACCCATAATAAGCTACCTTTCATTCTGGCCAAAGGCAGTCATTTAAAGTCTAGAGTGGTGGTCAATATCGAGACACTCCCTGAAAGCTATCTGACCCTGTTGATATCACAATACACACAATGCTTGTGCCACACACTCGAATAGCTATCTACAAAGGTGCAGTGAGTGCCACTGTAGAGTATCAATATACAATTGAAAAGACAAAGGGAACTCAGAGGAAGTTATTAAAACAAATGGCTCTCTCCTGAGCCTCCAAACATTTACATGGACACTTGCAGGCTCAGTAAAACAAATAAATCAAAATAATGCAATCATCATGTTATAGTAGATGTTTTAACATTGCAATTATTGTATATGAGAATTGCAATACCCATCCCTCTTTCTAGGACATGTTTCAAGGGAAAACAATCTCTCTTGGCACTTTATAAATCAAGAGGAGATGCTCAGATCACAATCAAGTGGTGGCACACACTGCGTACACAATATGTGAGCCTTAAATGAAGGTGTGATTGCTGCAGAATCCGCCCATAGCTGGTCTGTCACAGTTGTTAGGGCTTCAATTGACAACTAATACACTTTATGCCACTCTCAATTTGTCTGCTACTCGGTAGCGTGACAGAAATTTACCTCTATCAGGCCTAACTCTCCTTTTCCACTCAACTTTTTCTTCCTCTATGACACCCTAGTCTTCCTCATTCATCCCCCCAGTCCATCCGCTCTCTCACAGATAAACTTGCCGCTCTGCTGCCTGGCTGCAAAGCTGAATGTCAGCTTCATTAAATGATAATAATGTGCATGTGAAAAAATATTATTACACAATACAATGAACCAATAAGTCATAGATGTGGGTCATAGAATTACACTATAAATCTGGGGTCATCAATTAAATTTGTCCAAGGGCCTGGATTTTTCTAAGCAGTCACTGTGAGGGCTGGACTTTCAAATAACAAAATTTTAATTTATTTAGGCCTAATTAGCCTATTATTGTTTGATGTTTTTATGTTCTTACAAAGTTAATATTATTATTGTTAGCCTATACCAGTGTGAACAGATGAAAAACATGGGAAATCATGTGCTCTCAATAGAGCACAGACCTGATTTTGCCATAATTTTACATATATAACTGTTCAGGATTGAACTTGAGTATACAGTATATATTGCTGTGGACAGGAATTAAATTTTGCCTTGGCATGAGGAAGAGTGTGCCACAAAACCTAGCATGAGTTATCAGAATGGACTTGAAAGTGCAACTGGCCGAACGGATTTTGCAACTAACCTCAGACATAAGTATGAATGTCACATTGAAGTTTTGAATGCTGAGCAGGCCAGACTATCTCACAAACGCACATACACACACTTGCACACAGGCACAGCCATGCACAAACGTAGTTTCACACTGTCTCGCCCTCTCTCTCCTGAGAGCTATGAGAAACTAGGTGCAGACCAATTACCTCATACAAAGAGCACACTGCTCATTTTTCGTCTTTCATTACGGCATACACCAGGATTGAATCAATGCAATCAGAGGAGACGGCCCCGGTGGTCAGGCAGACAGCAGAAGACTGGTAATTAGGATGGGAACTGACACAAACAAGGACACACACACACGCGCGCACACACACACACACACACGAGGCTGCAATACAAATACACAGAAACTGCACTACATAGAAATAACTGGCAAAAGCACAAAATGTATTTGCATTGTCTGTTTGCACATGCATATATGCACAAAGGCACACAAAAGCGTGCGCACACAGAGGATGAAAATGCTCCCTCATAAAGAGCAGGATATTGGAAGCAGCTGTGAAAAATGATCAAGGGATGACATCAATAACAGAATGGCTCTCACAACATAGGAAGCAGCTGCATCTTAATTGGACATGCCCCTCATTAGAACTGCTAGAGGTGGACTCTCTCTCTTTCCCTCTCCTTTAAACCCTTCTGTTGTCCTTTCTCCTGCCTCTTCCTGTCCCATATCAGCTTTTTCAGTGACTGCATAGGTGACACAATACATTTTGCAATTTTAATATCTAGCTTAAGACCTGTATTAACTACAATGATGCAAGGCAGACAAGACAGGACTGAATCTCAAAGGACAAGTCAATGCTAATCTCAGAATATGGCCCAACTTCAAGTCAGCTGCACACAATTCCCTGTCCTCAATGTCAGAAGAACCTTGAAAAAGTTTAAATATGAGATATGAACTAAGTAGGTATTATGAGCGGTAGCTGAAAGAAAATAAGACTGAGAGAGTTGTCAAGAAAATGAGAAACCAAATCAAACTCACTATTCACACAGCAAACTCACTATTCACTGAACAAGGACAGCCTTTAAAGAAACACGCACAAAACCGACCAGACCCACGGTGCACCTGTGCACATCCAGCTGAACATCCCTACTAACAGGGCTGCCAGCTTTTGACTTCAACTTGGAGGGTGATTTGCTTCTATGGGGGTGGTATTTTGGTAGCACTTATTTTTGCACTTTATTTTTGTTGCAATAAAATGAGCATCATTCATTGTAAATTGACCCATTCGACCTCTCTCTGGCCTTATGAACCAAAACCTTTTGCATTAGACTTTTTCTTTTTGCTAATATGTGTTTATTGGGTAATGTTAGACATATTTTTCTTTAAAGCATACCCAGGGCTCTAGTTTCGCAGACCAGGCGAGGCGGGGGCGTAGCGCAGATGCGCTTCGCCAACTGGGTGTGGCCAGGCGGATTTTCCAAGTTTGGCACGCCGTTCTCGGTGGCGCAAGTACTCCGCCGTCCCTCCTACCGGCGCAAGGGAGGAGAGAACTGTGCAGCTCTTGTGTGTTTTTACGCATGTTTAAATTATCTGAAATTTCGGCAAAATTCCTCAATTCCTGAGGTGTGCAGATAAATGAGGTTCTACTGTATATTTTTGTTTTTTTTTCCCCCTAAAACAGATGGCATACTTCTCTAGGGTGACATTCCTTATCCAAGGATCTGTGTCCTACTGTCCTTTACTGGTCATCACAAAAACCAATTTCTCATCTTATAATGACTAAGTCCCTGTCTTCTACATGGCTCTGCATCCATCTTTGGGACAACGTAAGATCAGATATGAAAGATGACCTCACATGTATAAGATACAGGATTTTGGTGGGACAGGGATTTTAAAAAAAAACTGCGACATCTGTATTTCTTACAGTATATGCAGAGCACAGAAATCAAGCATAAAGACTGGAGATTGAAATACAATATGCTATAGTTAATTTATCAGCTTGTTACATTCTATGTGGACCGATAAGTTATGTGAAAAAGGTTTGATGGGAGATAATAAATCTGAAAACACACCACTGACCTACAAAAAACTGCATATTATAACTACACTGCACAAACCCTGAGTCTGAATAATTTCCATCCCACTACACTATGCATTTCAAATGAGATGTTTGGGTTCTCTTTTCGCTTTAGACAACCAGATGGCCTCTGATTTCACATCTGCCTGCTCCAGTGATACTCTGTACCTCTGCACACTGCTTATGCCCCAGAGTGGTCATGCATCCCAAATCCAAACAATGGAAAACTTTTCTGTTGAAAGCAGAAGCCAATTACAGAGATAGCTCAGGTTTCATGTTTTTGTTGTACATGTGAACTGAGGCAGACTGAAAAAGACTTCAACATAATGGCTTCCAACTAGTTAAAAATAGGGAGAAAATAGATGTTATGACTTTAGAGGGTTATACTTTCCATTATTCTTTAATGAGCTGAGGCTGCCAACTATAATCAGACATGACCAATGGATTCATCACAGCCAGGCATCACTAATGGATCTCACCTCAGGCTAATAAGGCTCTCTCAAAAAATGATAATGGAAGCTTTAGGCCACATTCAAACATCATTTTCTGTCACGCAAATTTTGTCTGTCTCTCTCTCATTAGACGAAGCATCACCACAATGAGAGTGGAGAGTGGCCCACTGGATATGTATTAAAACAGACATGGCCATCCACAGTCCATTACAAAGGTATGCCAGTCTATTAAAAACTTTCCCTCATTTCAGCACTCATCTTCTCAACGCTCTCCATCCTCAGGCTGTTCAGCGAAGTCGGGAATAGAAAGCCACACCTGTCCGAGCACTCCTAAATATGCTGCTGAATTCGCCTTAAGCAATAAGCTCAAAATAAAATTAAATCCAATTAATGATAGGATGGTAACAACAGATAAACCATGAGAGAGTGAAGTTGAGGGGAAATAAGAAAGAGAAAAGGCAGGAAAGAACTAGCAGATAATACTGGAGTGGAGAGCAGCAGAAGAGGGCTAGTCCACCAATCACATTGACATACCGTGGAGTTTGCACTCAGATGACCTTCCCCACCCTTCACAAGTTCATTCACATTCCTGTTTCTCCCTTTGTACCAGTCAAATAATGCATAGCTAAGCAAAAGACTGGGATGAGAGTGCAGTCATTGTGACCACTGACCCCAGACATAGAATTTAATTTATTTCATTCATTCATATATCTATTTATTTTCTATTTGCACAAAAAGTAGGCATTTAGCAGAAAAATGACATCACACACATGCAAGCACAAACATTAAAGGAGCACTGTCCAAAACTGCTTAGGGTTGACATGAGTGAGGACGCTTTCGACTCATCCGACAAAGAAAGTGAAAAAGCGCGTAATCTATCAGTGTCAGACAGGCCAATGATGAGAACAATGTGGACGTTGTGAAATTTTTCCACGTTTTTTTCAGTTGAGTCTAAACGTCCGGGCATAAAATAATAAACCTTTAAGACCAGCAAAACAAAAAGACAAATCCTAGAGACATGCTGTTTAAGAGTGCATATGAGTGTATGTGTATGTGTATGTATGTGTGTGTGTGTGCGCATCATCAAAGGGGTGCATTCAACGCTACAGGGATCTACAAAAATTACAGTGCGTAAAATAGGAAGAAGCAGGGGAAAAAAATGTGATTCAATAGTGAAAAGCGCTCAGCATGCTACTAACCATGACTGGAAACAAATAATGACAGGTATCATCTATTATTTACACTCTTAATATCTGCATCACATATAGTCTCTGCCTGCATGCTATGTCTGTGCTAGACCTTTTAGTAAATGCTATTCTAAAGAAACTTATTATTCATTTATTCTTTTTTGTCTTGGTTTGATGCAGCAAAAACAAACAAAACAACAGATTAATGAATCCAGAAAATAAATGTAAGGCAATTTAAACAAAATAAAATAAAATCTTACCTATGATGTTGGGGCTATCAGACTCTAGGAGAATCTTTCATTCATTTTGCTTAATCAAAACGATATCAACATATCAAAAGGCCTTTGATGAAGCCTTGCAGCTGTGGCCTCTCCGGTCCATGTTCTCTCTGGTCATCATTAAATCATCTCTGTTACTGCAGTAAACACCTCTACCACACCTTCAAAAGTCTGGACCTGACTGTCTGGATCACATACACATTTCACTGAATTACTTCTATACGAACCTGCTGAACTGGGGTGGAGTAGGTCCCTCTTTTTTTGCCAATGCTGTTTGACTGGGTTGTATTATAACCTGTGAGAAGTCGAAAAGATATGCCCACACAGCTCCACTGTTTTTTGGAAGATTTAGAGATTTTGACATGTAATG
Organism: Myripristis murdjan; assembly: GCF_902150065.1. Taxonomy (NCBI): domain Eukaryota; kingdom Metazoa; phylum Chordata; class Actinopteri; order Holocentriformes; family Holocentridae; genus Myripristis; species Myripristis murdjan. Next base: position 22,184,867 of record NC_043988.1, read on the forward strand.
GATCTGAGCCTGAATACTTCTGGCAGTGCACAGCCCTTGATGATTGAAATGTGATGAAAATGGAGAGCAGAAGAAGGATTCAGCGTTTAAAGGCCACAGAGATTCAGAGGTGTATGGACAGACTCAGAGCCACAGATTTGGAAGTTTCCACTTACAACACTTTTAATAAACATCAAGTGCAAGGGGTGGAATATCTCTCTTTCTCCACTCCTCCTCTCTCTGCATATTCAATAATGAGCCTTGAGTATATGTAAACATTCACAACTCACTTCAGTTTGCACCCTTCAGTTTACTTATCCGTTTGATTCATTCATCCAAATATGTTCACTCCACAGTTTAGAGAAATGAGACGTGCCAGTTTGGTAACACCAGTCTAGTGCCTGCAGTACATGTACAAAGTTCAGTGCTGTTTTCAAAGGCTCCTAAGTCTCTACTCCATGGTTGTTCTTTGATTTTGAGCATTTCCTATTAGAACAGGATGCACTTAAAAGTGTAGGAAAGTCTAAATGAGTAGGATAGCAGTTAGCTAGACAAACAGTTTGATGCAATGGGTGTAGGGGCAGGATTATTCAAAACATTGTGAAGGTTTTATTGGTTGAAGTGTTTATTTTACACCAGCTGGTGCATAATGAGGTCAAAGATGCACTTTGAAGAAGCAAAGGTAACTGGAGTTCATTTCATTGCACTGTAATATTTTGTAATTCTATGTCAACTGTTAGGATGTTAATCTCACCTTGCAGATGTTTGGGAGCTCACCTTTTGCATCTTTAAAGCTTCTTCCAAAGTTACTGGAGCAGTATGGTGTTCCACCTTTTGTGACTCTATTTCATTCAATGAGCTTTGCATCACACTACACTGTATAATACAGAGTAGAGCTGTACCAGTTCAGAAGAAACTCAGGAACTGTGAAATGTAATGGAGCAACAAGGTTCTGCTGGCTAGCACTGATGTATTAGTAACCTCCAGATTTATTCCGTTCTGTACTTCCATATCAGCTAGCATGATTGGATTACAACAGTAATTCCAGGGGGATGCTTTCACTTAGAAGTGAAATATTACAGTTGGTGTTATCTGCAATACATTTCCAGCATACAAAGCATTCTCTCTCTCTCTCTCTCTCTTATATAATCTCAGTTTTCTTATTCATCTCAGTCAACACTGCCTCTGCCACTAGCTTAGAATGCAAAGTCAAAGCTGAGTCATAAAGCCAAAGTGTCCTGTCTCATCTCTTAGAGAGAGAGACAGAGACAGAGACAGAATGAGTGAGTGTGTGTATATGCCTGTTTGTGTGTATTTGTGTATGCATGAAGATCCATGTGTATGCGATGTCATTGATTAGGCCAAATCTGCCTGTCTATTCACACAAAAACTGTGCACTGTGCTGACATGTCAGTCACCTAGCAGTGGCAGCACAACAGCAGTGCTGCTGAGATGCTCATATGTATGCAAATCACAGGCGCTCCACTCTCCCAGGCGGATAGCAGTGTTTGGGTTTATAAAACCAGGAGAATCCTCCTTGCTACACAGCTGGATGACAGCTGCAATCCACAGCCATCCCAACGGAATGGAAGGTAATTACATAAATAAAGCTATATAAAACACATCCAAAAACAAAAGTGTTCTAAAATTATATACCATGGACCAGGAAGCTGTGAGAACAGGTAAATGGTGCATTTACCTGTGCGTTAAAAAGTCAGCAAGTACAAGAATGTGATTTGCAGCCATAACCAGAGGTACCTAGACGTCTTTGCTGACACGGAATATCCATTTTTACATAAAAATCAGCGGGGGCACTTACACGGAAGAGTCAATAAAAGGGCCTTAGGTTTAAAGTACTGAGGAACAAAACCAAGTTTACGACAGTCAGTACCAAATCCAACCATATAAAATGATGATTAAACAAAGGAATTGATCATCAGTTTCAGGAGCAACTGGGGTGATGTCGCACCTGTGTTAATAAAAAGCCAACAGGTGGACATTGTACAAAATACAAATATCTTGTCCATATTAATGAGCAACTGAACTGAACTCCAATTCAACTCCAAGTCCCAATCAAGATTACTCAGATCATTTGATGTAACTACAAACAACTCTTTCTTTCTCTATCTTTTACCAGAGTAGTATTGAAAGGCTTTTTTTTTTTTTTTTTTTTTTAATCAGCATCACTGTTCATGACAGTAATAGGAATAATAAGTTCAGATAAAAGCAGACTCCAACACTGGTCCTCACCTGGACTCATTAGAGGTTACAATAAAAAAAAAAAAGAGACCAAAACAAAGCTGCAGACGGTTCTCCACCTTGAAAGTAATACCTTATTTTTGCATTTATAATGACTGCAGAGGCTCATTCAGTAAACAAGTGTGGATGTTGACCAGGTCTTTGGGAAGGCAGTATGTTCCTGCTGCTGTCAGGTTTTTTTAATGACCACTTATAGCTAACTAATGCATTGTGGTCTTGTTTGTATTGCTTTTTTCTCTCAGTGCAGCTGCTGTTTCTCTTTTGTGTGGTTTGTCTTTTCTCTAGTGGCAACTGGATTGCCCCAATGGGAATTAATACAATCAATCAATCAATAAACCACCTCATGTTCAATTTATACTCAACCAGATTAGCTGACAGAGAAAACAAGGGCAAAGAGTAGTTGAGAGGGACACATATTGATAAACACGCATGGCAGCATCCCATTGCAGTCACTCAGGCACTGTTGGCTCCTTGGAGTAGCTGGGGGTGCAGGTTTGCTGAAGGGCATTTTGTGGAAAGAGTGCAAGTGTTTCTTATTAATTATTTAGCAATTTGCTTGTTATATGCTTTGTCAGTCATGAAAATTAGATGTCAGGTATGTCAGGAAGGCTTCAGTGTTATGATAGCAGTGACTCACAAATGAGTCCAAGCACAATGCATCTGACCATACAGATCTATGAGATTCATGTGTATAAATGGGAGTACTTGAACACTCAATAGTGCAAGGAGTCTATCAGATCTGCAGCTGGAGCACTTTCACTGCCTTAAAGGGAGGAATGACAAAGAGGGATGAGAGAGAGAGAGATACACAGAGATGATATAACCAAGTGAGAAGTAGAGAGTCATGCCCTGCCCAGATTAACACTGCTGTGTTGAACCAGAGGGCCTCCACTCCTACACTCTCACTCTCTTCTGACTACCACTGGCCCTGCCTCCTTCCTTCCCTCCCACCCTTGCTCCATCTAGCCATCCATCCATCATCAATCATTCATCGAACTATCCATCAATCCATCATCCACCCACCCGCCTGCTGATTAATCCAGCCATCCATTCCATCTCTGATGGCCGGTAGGACACTTCAGATAGAGAGAACAGTGCCTATCTGCACTACTAGTGACAGCCACCTGTTCTTCCCTCACCGAATCCCCTCTCCTGTTATATAAAGAGAAGTTTCACTGTAGTGATGCTGCATCAGACACTGTTGTGCAACAACATTAAAAATACTTCAGGGTCAGTAAAGAGGAAAGTTGAAAACAGGATATCAACGGAGTTATTTTAGTAAAGTGAATTAAAAAAAAAAACTGAGCATCTAAGCACACTGCTATACATGTAGGTGTGTGAGCGAGCGCGTGTGTCTGTTTTAAAGTCATCTGAAGGTGAGCGTACTGCAGCAATACCAATCAACCTGAACTTTTCTCATGTAGTTTTAAGCTGCGATCAATTGCTCATTAGTGTCATTTCTAAACATAGAAGCCTTGATATGTGTTTGGGTGTATGTGTGTATGTCTGTTGCACGTATGCACATGTGCAGAGGTACTTATTTTACAGCCATCTTAGGGGCTGTCAAAACATTGTCGTAATGATGCAGACATGGCTCAGGAAAGCAATTAACCTTCTGTCATATCACAAGACAGAGCATTAGTTACTGAAGGTGCTGTACACAGCAGGGTAATGAATGTGTCAATATATCTGAAACATACAGTTACATGTACAGACACACGAAAATGGGCAGGAACACATGCAGGCATACACAAGCACACTCAAAAATACACACATTATGTAGACATACCAACACTATATCAGGATGAAACCATGGAAACTACTGTATCACTGAAAGGTAGGAGAGTTCCAAGGTTATTATTGTTAACGAGGACACACGAAATAACAAAAACTAGGTGTTAAAAAACATTTTAGTTAACTGAAATAAAAAAGAAAAAGAGGCTTTGCCAATAAAAAAAAAAACCTAACTGAAGCTGTTGCCAGTTTACAAAACTAACTAAAATAAACTAAAATTATAGAGAAAATGTCTCTCGTTTTCATCTTTACCAGTTTATTATATTGTTTATCTGTCCTCAGTGAATACATTTTTTTTAATGGTGTCAGTTTGGTTGAATTTTTATTACATAATACTTTACTGACCTTTTTGAATCTCGCCCCAGGCAAATACACCATATAGCTAACACAAAAGGACTAAAACTACTTTTGAAATGAATAAAAACTAAACTAACACCAAAAACATTTTAAAGAAATAAAGACTAAACAAAAAAAACTGCTTTAAAAAAAATTAAAACTTAACTGAATTTGAAAACAAAAAGTCAAAACCAAATAAAAATAAAAACAAATGAAAAATACAAAACTATAATAACCTTAGAGAGTTGTCAGTAGGTTGGCATTTGGTTTCACCATCATTAACATCATTAACAGAGGAGTCATGCAAACTTGCCATATTAGAATGCCCTCATTATGTCAAAAGGCAATCCTTTATTAGCATATCCATAACAGCTAAGCACAATGTAATGCCTAACATTTTTTGTACATTAAATATATCATTTAACACAGATATCCTCTCCAATGGAATTTAAAGCTGACTAATGCTGCTGCTGTTAGTCGTGCAGCTGCTGTTGTATGTAATAATACCAACAACAGAATAAGAATTACCACTCTCTATTTACTATCCTCTCAGCCAATTCAAGCCATGCTAAGCTTTCTAAATTCCTTTCTGTTATTACATCGTCTCAATGTCAACAAATGTAACTCTTTCAAATACACACAACACTCAGCAAAATACAGCAGAATGGCATTACATGTCATTATTCCTCCTTAACAAAGCAAGAAAGTGCCTATAGAACATCTTTGCAACTAATTACAGCAATCACAGCCCTTTAGAGCAGAGGAACAATCAAAATTTTGGGATACATTTCCCAAAGCATTTTCTAAATTTTGGCAAGACAATTTGAAGAGGGTTTTCATGACTGGAGTCCTGCCCATAACAACGGATGAGCAGTACAACAGGCCAATCGGTCCATGGAGAAGGATTGTCTTGTTAATGAAGTGTGGAGTGGAGCCACTGAGGGCTGTGTATGTCACCAGATTTACAGCGCAGCAGCCCTGTGATTCCCTGCAGCTGTAAAACAATGAGGAAGTGATTGGAGTAAATTAGGCTGCAGTTGTCAACCTCCCGTCTGCTTAGAGCCACTTGATGGTGAGCCACTTGATGGCTCTTACACTTACACAATCTCTCCCTCAATCACACACAGTCACACATATAATCTTTCTTCAAATCTCCACACTGTCCTTGTCCCTGACTGCCGCTCTTGTCCAGTTGTTTTTCAAATGTCAAGACGCAACACAGGTGTATACAAGTTACGAAACCATAGCCACTGGTCTTTCTTCTCACTGTCTCCCCTCTTGCCACATTTAACCTCCTACCAGCATCAGCCAATTAGTCCCGATGCAAAGACCAGATAGTGCTGTTTTAAACTCCTTATTCAACGAGGCAAATTCATTCTTAAATATACTGTTAGCAAGGGTCTGCAGGACTCGATGGAAGAAGAAAGAGGCATAAAAACATACAAACTGACAGGAGTAGCTATGTAATCCCTCAACAACTGAGGATGATTGTCTTTCGAAATGCCACATCAATTAGAAAGACCATGTCCACACTAAGCCGGGTAAATTTGAAAATTCTACTTTGGTGTTCCAACCACACTACGCCACATTAGCATTTTCAGTTCTCCAAAAGCCTGCTGCCAACACTGAAAACACCCCAAAACACTTAAAGTCCCCTACCGAGCATTTGCACACCTACGCTCATGGAATGTGCATGTTTGATACCAGACTACAGCCTAAATCACATGATTCAAAAAGCTCCTTTTTCATCCTCCACAGTACCACACCAGACCAACATTTTCAAATTCAAACACTATGGAGCACATTTTCAATTTTTTCATTTTTTGTGGGTAGAAAATGTCAATGGTGGGCCAAAACTGAGAATTTTTTTTTTTTTTTTAACCAGCTCAGTGTGGTAATAGCCTGAGGAAAGGCGTAAAGGATCACTCACTATTTCCATCATTTCCAGAGATTTGTGGATATTGTGACTTTCCAGTCAAAGTACCTTTGAAGTGACTTGTCTCACAGTGAGCTCATTTACTTAATTATCATGCTGATGTTGATGTTAATTGTTGTAATAGTCAATTTAAGTCAAACAAATCTATATTGTAATGCAAGGGAAATTTTGTTGTTAAGCAGCAAAGGTTCAAATATTAAAATTATTTCAGTTTAAAAGTACAGAACAACTGGCAAAATAAAAAAAAACACCTTCTCTAGCCTTAATTAGCAAAAGCACAAATATTTCACAATAAATCAATTCTAAGAAAGAAAGGGCTTTTACTTCTTAACGGGAAGGACAGAAATACATTAGCTCACTCTGCGAGAAGCAGCACGTGGGAGAACATTGGTTGTGTGTAAAATTACGCAATCTGAATTTATAAGCACATACAAACAAGCATGTGCGTACACAAACAGAATGCTACATTTCTACCCACATACATACACATGCATAAAATGTAATTATACACATGCAGATGCAGCAGTGTGAATCCAAAACAGCAAAAAGCTATAGGAGCCAAGAGCAAATCCGGGATATAGCTTCCAAATCCTCCTCATCTCACTGTGAACAATTGGTTCCATCATGACAAGAGGCAAGGGAAAGGAGAAAAGTGGGGAGGGGAAATAATACATGGTAGAGAGTGGAGGAAAGACTGATGTACGGAAAAAGGAAGACAGTAAAGAGTAGAATTGAGAAGTAAAAACATGTATAAAATAAGAGAGAGAAAATAAGAAGAACAGGAATTCGTAACAATATCAGAACAAAACAGCAAAGATAAAAAGCCAGAAATGGGGAGCAGTAGGCAAATTAATGGCCATTGAAGAACTGAAAAAGATATATGACTTCAATGGGAATCACATCATTTAATGCCAAAGACGCTTAAACAGGGTGGTGTGTAAAGGGGGGAGATGGTGATTAGAGGAAGTGGGATGCAAGACAAACAGAGAGAGAGAGAGAAAAGGAAAGAGAGAGAGAGGGAGAAGGAGCACGATAGAAAAATATGAAGATGGGAAATAGAAAGAGATATGAGGTAAAAATCGAGAGGGAGGCGATGGTGATGGGTAGTGGGAGGGGAGAGAAAATTAAAACGGGGAGAAGGTGAGGGGGAAAGGGGGGAGTGAGAGAATGGGGAATTGATATGAAAGGAAGGGAGGGGACAAAGCGTGAGCATGTGCAATGGAGGCAGACAGCCAGGAATAGAAGACTAATTAATAGTCAAAAACTGCAGGCAGGCAGGTGTTGAGAGAAAACCACAGCAGGAGGGAAGGAGATGTCGAGATGGATGGCTTCCTACTCTATGTAACTAACAAGACAGGCTGCTTTAGATAATGACTTCTTAGGTGCTGCATTATTGTATATCACAGAGGTGGGGAGAAAAATACGGAGAAAGAAGAGGAGGGGGGAGACAGAGGGAATGGGGAAACACATCCTCACTGAGGGAGGGAGGGAGAGAGAGCGAGAGCGAGAGAACCCCATTATCTAACAGTGTCTAAGGTGAGAAGAGGGTTTCCTGGAGGGATTTAACACGAATAACGCAGAGGGGAGATTTGCACATAGCAGCCATTTCGCCGTGAAAGGAAAGCATTCAAAGCAAACAGCAAATAAAGTTTAATCACTCAAACAGCTTATCACACTCCCACCTCCCGCCGCACAAAGCATTCCACAAACACAGCCTGACTCGACCTTGAAAGTTTTGCACCGGTGCAGTTTAGACCACGCATATATTGTGTGACAAATGACCAACACACACACACACATCTTAACATTGCAGCTTGTGCTCATTTGTCTCTGTCTCACCATGTATGAGCGACAGTGAAGCGTCTCTGTTTGTGGATGTTGTTGTTGAGCAGCATGCGGCGCAGCAGTCGCGGGGAGTTGCGGGGAGAAAGGCGGGGGGAGATAGAGGATGGCGACCGCCGGTGTCCCCGTGGCCTCTCCGGCTGCAGCAGGTTCTCCCGCAGGATCTTCACCAGATCCTCATTCAGGCCTGAGTGTTTTGGCATGGGGGGCACCGCCAGGGTGTCCTGATGGGTCACCCCCACCCCCACGCCTGCCTGCTGGGCCATGCCTGCCCCGGCTTGACCACCACCACCAGCCAAGTGAGCAGCACGGGTAAGCTAAACAATACTACAAATAAATGAAGCAATCAACAACACGAAATGTTCACTACGTCACGGGGAGCGTCCAAGGTTTTCCCCCCGTACTGAGCTGAGTGATTCGTGACAAATTCAAATTTGAAAATCCTCAGGATGAGAAAAGAAGGAGAAAAAAAAAGAAAAATCTTGGCAGGTAATTCCTCACACCAATGGCTCCTTCTGTCCCTCTGTGCCCAACCAGAGGATATAAAAGAAAGAAAAATCCCTTTTCTCTTTCTCCCTTTCCCTCGTCTTTGAAGGAGCCAGCAGATGAAGTGAAGCACTCAGGGCTGCTGTGTTTCTCTGCTCTGCAACAGTGAATGTCTGCTGTGAAAGTGCAAGGGAGAGGATGAGAGGAGGATGGATGAAGAAGAGAGGGGAGGGTGGGATGAAAAAAAAAAACGGAATTCCGTCTATTCCAGCCGATTTTTAAAGGCCTTCGAGCAAACTCAATGCAGTCCACTGTGGTCTAGCTCAGCAAGACTTCAGCTGAACTAATTCAGTCTAATATAGCCCCGCTCAGTCTGGTAAAGACCCCTGGGAACCAGTGGCAGTCCACCAGTTTTATCCTCTAGTCCAGTATCATTCAGTCCAGTCAGGCTTGGATGAGTTCTGCTCTGTCCAGTCGAAGCAATCTATCCTTCTTTCCAGAGAGTCTGACTGCTGACTGCAGCCAGTTTATAAGCTACTGATCCTTTGGAGCAGAGTAGAGCCGAGCATAAGCATGTGTGAGAGAGAGAGTGTGTGTGTGTGTGTGAGTGTGTTTGAGTGTGTCTGTATGTGTGCAGCGTCAGACTGCTCGACAGAAATGCCAATTGTACAGTGTTCCTGGGCCCTCCTCTTCTCTCCCCTCCTTTGCTTAGCACAACACTGCATAGAGGCACTCCTCCTAGCCCTATGCCTGACTGAAAGCCATTAGGAGGCGGGTATATATGTATATGTGTGTGTGTGTGTGTGTGTGTGTGTGTGTGTGTGTTCAAACAAAAGAGGAGAAAAATAGGGAGGAAGGGATTAAGAGTGAAAGAGAAAATGAGAAATATGGCAAGCTGGAGAGTCAGTGTGCAAAATGCATACGTGTCTGTGTGTGTGGGTGTGTGTGTGTAAGCACGTGGGTATGTGCAACGATGTAAGTGCATACATTATTGCAACAGACTGCACTAACAGGACACATTAGTTATTGAGTAAACCTTAGTCCACACTCTGTGAGAATACATCATCAGGAACAGCAGAGGTTGCAGGGCAGGCTGAGTGTGTACATCTATACACATTTATGTGTTAAAAAAAAAAAAAAAAAAACAAGGGGAAAAAGAAAAGGGTAGTACAAAGAGAGAAAGAAAGAGGACATGCTATCATGTATGCAAAAGTAAGGGAAATGAGGAGATGAGAGAGGCCAGATGCACCATTCAACCAGTGGCGTCATCTCTCCTCCAGTGTCCAAATAAGGCCCCTCCCTTTCACTCTATTTGTCTTTTAAATGAGGGTAGACATGCTGGTAAATATGTAAACAGTTTCTGAGGAATCTAATATATTGCACCTAAGCCCACCTCTCCTAAGCCTAGCAACCAGCAGCTCATCTTGTATGCAGAGCGCACCTGCCTCTAACCAGCCTCTATTCGTTCTACACTCAGCTATTCAATAGGCCTTCAATAAACCTCTAGCAATCAATAGCCTGCTATTCCCTACACTAATGCCCAGCTTCTAAAAGTAACCTACCCCAACTTACCTCATTCCCTAGCCACATAACCTGAAGCTTCAATCAATCTTGTGCTAGTTCACGTTTAACAAGAACTAGGTCAAAGTTCAGTTAACAGATTAAATTGAACAACTTCACATTCATAGCTCACAATTTTGAATGTTTAATTAAACTGAACTACATTGTTTTTTACATTGTCTTACTGCCAACATGTTCTGTCCTTTTGCTGAGCTCTTGTGACCTTTTTCCAATGCAGTTCTACCACAAATGGCAAATAAACTGACTCTGACTCTCTGATTCCCAGTCCTAAAAATGACCCAGGTCAAGTTCATTTCCTCCATTTTTTAATGAGCAGATCTGAACTACTCTTTTAAAATAGGACCTCCTCCTACCATCCATCCCCAGCCCCGAATCACTGCCACTGCCCACTCCCTACACTAAACAAATTACTTTATACTAGGGGTGGTTAATCTGTGTGATTTCACGATTCGATTCGATTACGATTATTGAGGTCCCGATTCGATTAACAACCGATTTTCGATTATTAGCGATTCTCGATTACCGCGCTCCTTCTCGTCTGTGTCTTTCCTCTGCTGTCTCGCGGTGTTTGTCTAACCTCTCGCGAGGGGATCGAGCACGAATCGCTGATCGGCTTGGTGAAGCGCGAAGAACAGTGTCACCAAATAATCGATTCTTAAAAATTTAATAATCGATTCATAATCATCCACAACATAATCGTGATTAATCGATCATCGATTTTTTTCACCACCCCTACTTTATACTACTACAGAATCCACGACAGAAATTAATTTCAAAAGCTAAGGAAAAAGACAGCGTGATTATGTTTTACCAGGACAAAGCAGACAGTCTACAACACCACAGGCAGTCATACAGACAGGTGCCGAGATGTGGTAAGAGTTAAACAACGGATTAATTCAACATTCTGACTGATTTCCTCATAATGAAAATTTAGATAAATGAAGACGAATTATGGATGTGTCAGTCAACAATTGTTGTCCCTGCTCAGCCTGCTGTATTATAGCGTAGTCCATTTGTGTATTCCACCATCCTTCATAGAACAAAACAATCTGAACAGTTAAAAAACTTGGTACATATCGCAGTTCCTTTTTAAAGATTATTTTTTGGCATTTCGGTTTTATTTGATATTGACAGTAGAGAGAGACAGGAAAGGCAGAGGAGAGAGCAGCAAATGGCCTGGGCTCTTATTCCAACCCGGCACGCTGCAATCAGGACTCAACCTTTACATGCTCTTACCAGGTGAGCTACCGGGGCGCCCCTGACATTCCCTTTTTAAAAAGCCATCTTCCTCCCCTTCATGGTAGCAAACCTGCCAATCACTTTGTCTTTGTCAGTGTTTATATGTCCCATCAACACACAGCAAAGGAAGGCTGGATAGCAGTTTGGCCTCATCTATGCACGAATGCAAATAACTCTTGATGAGCCTCAGATGGCAATGCCAGTGCTAATGGGAATGATTTTGTAAATTCAGTGGAGATATGAGTATGCTTGGTCCACGACGCTGGCATTGAGGAATAGTAAGACTGCATCGCTGTTAAGATCCATGGCTAACTCACAAGAGAATGCTGGTTGTTTGCCTTGGCTTCAGGTGCAATAAAACAATGTGTGAGGGTAATTAACTCTCACAAGAGTTAACATGGTCACATTCACATTCATTAGTTGCAAAAAGGGTTCAGCATTCATCAAAACTATGAGCACGTTCAATGAACGCCAATCCTTAAACGTGTTCATGCACAACACATCTTCAATAGTAACTAGTGCAGCTTCAAATCAGCCCAGCTGAACCAAATTCTGATTTTGCCAAGTCTTAAAGATTATTATGTCTGTCAGTCAGTGTTACAAAAATATTACAATGCAAATGAAAAAACATACAACTGAAACACAAGCTTGGTTTTCTCTATTTTGTAGCATATATGCAGCACTTGTGCAAATAAAAAAACTGCCTCTTGTCAAGGAAATTCAGATATGCTGCACAAAAATAATAGAATTCAAATGATGATCAGACAATCTCCCACTGGTTAAAGTTGACACTCCTGAGAATTTTAGAGAAAACTCAAAGCCACAGGCACCAATAGACAATCCTGAATCAAATTTAATGTGCTACCATGCGCAAATCCTGGTACAGCACACAGTAAAAATGTTATCCCCCTCATCTGGTTGTGCTTATTCTGACTCATAAACCTTGAATGATTGATGTACCAGCAGGTACTTACATATTAGCTATTCAAGAGATTGTTCAGTAGTCTGAGATATGCCATTTACAAAGCTGCGGGTCCATAAGCAGAGAGACATAAGCAAAGAAGACAGAAAATTCATCTCTTCAAAAACCACTCCTTAACCGAGAATGAGAAAGAAAACTGTGCAATTGTTGCAGTAGATGTGTACAGTGAAACCTCTGATCACTCTAATCTAAAAGTGTTGTAGCCATTATCAAAAAGAAACTAACTGAATAAGTGTATTTCTTTGGTTCCTATAGGTGAAAATGAGCCTGGAATGCATAAGGGGAAAAGAAAAATAGTACCAGTGACCACTCTTCATGGCTGCTATCTCCGTCATTGAGACCTTTTCATTGCTAAATGTGTGCGTCTATATGTTTGTGTGTCCACTGCATTTGGCCTGGCAACATCATTGAAATGCAAACATTATTCAAAGGCAAGCTGCGGCAGTCAGTCAGACACTTCCAGCCATCAAAGAGGCGACAGGAATGGAGAGCTATTGGCCTTCATTTGACAGCTCACAATTTATCATCACCTTGCAACTGTCAAAAGCAGAAGAAAAGGCAGATGAATGCCATTCTTCAAGAAAGTGCTTTAACTGTTTCCTGCTCACGCATGCACACATGTCCCACTCTCTTTTCTCCTTCCTTTACTTCACCTCCCCTTCTTTACTCTTTTATTCCTCTTTCCCTACCTGTGCCTTGCCTATCTCTTTCTCTCCCTTTTTTTTCGAAATCTTTTTTCCTAACCCCTCCCCATTGCTGTGCATGACGTCTGTGTGCATTTCACCCATGTTACCAGGGGCAACATGGATGGAGAAGGACAAGTGGATTTGCTGAGAACTAAGGGCTGGAGGAACAAAAGAGAGAAAAAAGGAGCAGACCTGCAGGACAAGACTCTGAACTGCTAACACACTAGACCAGTTGGTGTGCATAACATTTCACAGGCTTTAAACGCATTTTAAATTACCGGCTTGAATTCTCTTCATTGTACAAAGAAAAAAAAACTTTAACTTAAGTGCACTGTCCTTGAAAAAATATCTCAAATCTACGTGTAAATAGGAGCTTATTGCTCGCAAGCTTCTTGCAAAACATCATTTAATTTTAACAGATTGGATGCCTTTTTTTTGGCAGGCCACAGCATGTCATCACCTCATGGTACACAGCCTGCAGTTTTCTGTAACTGGCACAGGGAACTCTGCTGAATATCTGACAACCAAATGTCTATGCTATATTTCATATTAATACTGTTTCAAGTTTATTATGTGATAATCTGAATTAGTGTGTCACCAGCAGAAATTTAGTCTTCTGAAATGTGTAAGCAGCGAGACCCTGTGGTTAAAGAGGCTGTCCATGGGGCAGCCCAGTACATCACGTGGTAGAGTGCACACTATGTGTCAATGGTAAGTCCTTACCGCAGTGGCCTGGGTTTGAATCCAGCCCAGGACCTTTGCTGCATATCATCCCTCCCTCTACCCTGCCTTATTGCCTTGCCTGTCTCTCTCTATTTTCTGTTGAATGAAGCAGAAATGCCAAAAATAATATGATACAATAAAATAACAACAACGATAATAATAGTAATCCTAAAAAAAAGATGTTGTCCATCAACCAGAGCAACAGCATTAAGGCCTTGATGTTGGCAAGCATCTCCCCTTTCAGTGTCAGGTGTCCTTGAGCAAGTCACTGAAATGCTGCCAGCTTGGAGCACTTTCTGACCTCCCCTGCAGGCAGGCCAAGCAAACAGAGATCAGCACGGAATCAAATCATTATTGTTTCATTCCTAATGTACAACACAGAGAACATCAAATAACTGAATTCAAACCTCTGCCTCCCCCAAGTGGACATCTACTAACACTGCGTAGATAATCAATGACTCGTGGGCACACTGTTGCTAGAGTAATGCACTGCAAAGGTTCCTATTCATTAGTGTTTTGTGTGCCAGTACTCAAATAAAAGTGAAACTTGTAGATTCGGGAGAATTCCTTACTTTCAAAATATAATCTTGTATAAAGGGTAATGCTGACGGTGACAATGTGGAAACGAGGAAAGAACAACATTAAGCCCACAGTTACAATAACATATTTGACCAATAGAGGGAAGCATTTGTTCACAAATGCTTTTTTCTGCATGACTGAGTCGTTCACAGAAAGATGTAAGGAAGATGCAGTTAGATCTCCATCACTAGACAATTTAAGGTATAAACCAGACAGAGTACTGAGATTTCTCTAAAACCCTCAGAGCAATGATGCTGTGACTGTTAATTAATGTAGTTACAATTTTCTATTGCTATTTGACTTGATGTCCACTTTGCTCAGAGCATATCTCCATTTTTAAGCCATGCAAGGGGGTCACTTATAGTGATAACTGCCTCAGAATCTCAATTGTACTACCTGTGCTTCCTAACATCTTCATGTAGTGCAATCAAGATGTGGGGGTGTCCACTGTGTAAGCGCTGACATTTTTCTTTATAGTTTTAACATTTAAGGAGCTCTCGCTTCAGATGACTCACAGCCCTGCTAGAGCACAAAGTGAAAGCAAATGGCCTAGTGAAAGAAAACTGAGCTCGTCCACTCCACTGAAGAAAATGAGAAATATACTGTAAATTGGCTATGAAATGCCAACAATTCTCAGAATCTGTGTTTTGAAGGACAGTGTTTATGAAGGAGAAAAGCGGTGTTCGCTGTGAAATTTTCTCATGCCGTCTGCAGTATTATAAAGGTGGTGGCTCAAAAGACGTGATAGCAGTCCTCAGGCTGCTCAGCTCCAGTATTCAACACAAATATCCAGCACAACCTCACAGGAGCTTAAGAGTGAAGGCAGCAAAACAAAACCTGCATGTAAGTATTTCATCAAAACAAAACCAAGAAAGCCTTTGAAACTCACAGCAATGCTGAATATAACAACAGAGTATATCTTGTTTTTTGAAACTTCTTTGTGTCTTTATTCTTGCACTTGTATCTCTGTATCTGCTCTGTTTTGCTGATTCTGAAATTCTGGCATACACTAGCACACTGTCAACACATCTGCCTTTGCCTTTTCAATTCTCCCTTCCTCTCTCTTTCTGTCACACAGTGAAACACATCCCCAACTCCCCCACTGCCCCCTCTTCCAGGTAGGTGATCACGCTGCCCATTGCAGCTGGTTTCTCTGCCAGTGTCTGATTAGCACACTTAAGACAGTTGGCTTTCACAGTTGGCACAGTCAGCCAGGCGCAGACAGATATGGCCATTTCCTTCCCTCCAACTGACTGACCAAGGCAACAGCCTCAACCCCTCCAGCACACCCACACGCACACACATTCCACACACACCAGTTTATGCAAGTACACAAGTGGTTCACATCCATGTATATGACGCCCCCCGCCCTCCCCCTTGCCTGCATGCCATTCCTCTCTCTATGCCCTGTCTTTCCTGTCTCTCTCCACTGTGACTATATAATAAAACAGAAATGATCTAAAAAAAAATAATCTATAAATATATATCTAAAACCTGGGATAAACTATCTTTTTTTTTTTTTTTTGCAAAATCAATTGTGTTGATGTATTCACATGGCAGCAACAAAATTTAATAATAACCCAAAAACCAACTCCAGTGTTACCCCACCAAGTTGTATTATTCAATTGCTTGGCTCAGTTTGCTACAAAAGGCAATTTACCACAGAGTGTAATGCAAAACATTTAAGTACTGAAAGACCATAGATTATTGTTATCAAAACTCATTTTACACTGCCTTCATCAGACATGAAACTCTAAAAAGCACAATGAGTCAAAGTCAATATACATCAAGACTGAATAATGACCCGGGAAGCCCAGACTTCAGTCTTCAGTTATTACTGGATCCACTGCCAAGGAAAGAAGTAATATGGTATCCTGGCTGTGATCTATTAGAAAACTCTGCTGGAAAGTGTGTATGAGAGTGAGTGTGCATGTGTGTGTATGTGCGTGTGTGTGTGTTCATGTGCATGCAATTCAATGGCAGCCTTTGTGTATATGTCTCATTGGTTGTTCAGTTGCATTTATTTTGGAGCATGGCAGCAGTTGTTATTTATCAAGCGCCAGTCTGGCACGCAAACAGCCTGCCATGATGAGAGGAAATGGGGAGGAGGATGCAGAGCGCAGGGATAGAGGGATGGAGGAGAGAGAGAGGGAGGAAAAACGAGCATAGCAGCTTGCCAAGTGAGAGAGGAGAGCTGCATATAACTGAGGCAGAGTGACAGCAAATGGATTTGGATGAATACAAATGACCACAGGGATAAAGAAAGGGGGGGGGGGGGGGGGTAGTGATGAGGGGAAAAAAGGAGGTCAGGAAAGAGGGGTGATAAGATGGTGGTTTAGAGAGGGACTCCAGAAATAGCCCAGAAAGCATGGCAGTAAACATGGTGGCCCCAGGGTGGCTGAACTTCGTCCTGTGTGTGTGTGTGTGTGTGTGTGTTATGTATAGTCATTGATAAGCATGCATGTGCATGTATCCCTGTGTTTATCCCTGTGTGCATGTCCATGTGTCTAGTGTGAACTTGCATGTGTGCTTTTCTTTATTTTTTTATTGGACATCTCTTGTTATTATGGATATGTGTGCAGGGAGGGGGCGGGTGGGGTCAAGGTGTTCTAGGGGTTAAGGTTATATACAGTGAATTCACTGCGGTGGATTTATTACAGTGGAGCTGCAGGGAGGCAGTGAGAGAGTGCAGTCACTATTTCTCCCGGTGCATAGTAGATGTACCATGATATATGGGCTGTAGCAAGGGTGCCTTTGTCTTTGCTATCCCCTTCAATCCATTACACACACACACACACACACACACACACACACACACAAGAGAACATTACATTTCTGGTCATATATACACATATATACATATACATATACATATATAGATAGATTCATATCTATCTATAATATATATCTATAAATATGTAGATATATATAGATACACACACACACACACACACACACACACACATATATATATAATGTGTATATATATATGTGTGTGTGTGTGTGTGTATGTATATATATAGTTCGGACACACATATATATATATATATATATATATATATAGTTTGGACACACCTTGTCATTTAATATTTTTTCTTTATTTTCATGACTATTTATATTGTAGATTCTCACTGAAGGCATCAAAACTATGAATGAACACATATGGAATTATGTAGTAAACAAAAAAGTGTGAAATAACTCAAAACATGTTTCATATTTTAGATTCTTCAAAATAGCCACCCTTTGCTTTGATTACTGCTTTGCACACACTTGGCATTCTCTTGATGAGCTTCATGAGGTCGTCACCTGAAATGGTTTTCCAACAGTCTTGAAGGAGTTCCCAGAGGTGTTTAGCACTTGTTGGCCCCTTTGCCTTCACTCTGCAGTTCATCTCATCCCAAACCATCTCGATTGGGTTTAGGTCCGGTGACTGTGGAGGCCAGGTCATCTGCCGCAGCACTCCATCACTCTCCTTCTTGGTCAAATAGCCCTTACACAGCCTGGAGGTGTGTTTGGGGTCATTGTCCTGTTGAAAAATAAATGATGGTCCAACTAAACGCAACCTTCAGTTCTTAAAGTAATGATGGACTGTTGTTTCTCTTTACCTAGCTGATTGGTTCTTGCCATAAGAACCAATCAGCTAACAATTGTCAAATAGGGCTGTCAGTTGTGTACCAACCTGACTTCTGCACAACACAGCTGATGGTCCCAACCCCATTGATAAAGCAAGAAATTCCACAAATGAGCCCTGACAAGGCACACCTGTGAAGTGAAAACCATTTCAGGTGACTACATCATGAAGCTTACTGAGAGAAGGCCAAGGGTTTGCAGCGCTGTCAACAAAGCAAAGGGTGGCTATTTTGAGGACTCTAAAATATAAAACATATTTAGAGTTATTTAACTATTTTTTCTTTGCTACATAATTCCATATATCTTGCTTCATATATTTGATGTCTTCAGTATGTATCTACAATGTAGAAAGTAGTAAAAATAAAGAAAAAACATTGAATGAGAAGGTGTGTCCAAACTTTTGACTGGTAGTGTAGATAGATAGGCTCTGGGAAATGTTATAGATAGATAGATAGATAGATAGATAGATAGATAGATAGATAGATAGCCCCACTGAATAAAAGAAGTTGCATTCTGTTATCAGCACTTTTTTGTGGAACAAAAATCAATCAAAGCTTCTACTTTGCAAAAACATACATTTTCAGGAGGCGTTAACCTAATTTAACCTAAATGTTAGCCTAATATTATCTGGTACTCATGGACTTTTGCTCTGCATTCACTTACTGCCTAGCTGAATCAAGACAGTGGGGTGCCATGACACACATGACAGTGTGTCATGGCACCCCACTGATGAGCAATTGATTTTGATTGTTGGTATGTTACTCACATAACGTACCAAATTTGTTGTATTCCAGCATACCCGCTAAGACAGTGAAATGAGACTTTAGATCAATTATATCATACCTCTTCACTGTGTGGCATAAAGCCCAGCAATTTGCCAAATTTTCTTTTGATAGATGGGAAGGCAATTTTCTTTCCACAGTGGGGTGACAAACGTGTTCATACACTCGAAGACATTGTCAGGCAACAAGGTCTCTGTTAATTCCAAGATTTACAAAAGCCCCATAATCTCCCAAGCACTTCCTTCTTTTTTTGACCTGCTTAGCTTGCAGCAATGTGTGCTCAAGGTGTCTCATGTGACACTGATTTGGAAACTCGCTCCCTTCAGCTGATACTTGACACTAAAGGTAAAAACAATAGTATTGTCTCTGAGAACTGAGGCCTCATGTAAACCTTTGCCACTTAACAGACTCTGGAAGATAGATATTAATATTTCCTCAGATCTGGATTGATATTCTATGTGGTCAAATATACGTCCATACCATCAAATGATATATTATAAATTCATTTACAGGTCTTATATCACACCTTGAAGAGTACAACAAATCAGACTCAGAGATTATCCATATTGTGACTTTTGTCCAGACAGTAGCATTGGTTATTTTCTTCATATGGTTGGCAGTGCCCAGAGGTTAATAGATTTTGGGAAAATATCTCAAGTATTATGTCTAACATTACTGAGAGAGCCATCCCTCACTCACACTCTCTGCTATTACTTACTGACACCTCCTCTTTGGAGCTAACTACAGATGATAGTCCCCTCTTGTTAGCTGGTGTCTCAGCTGCTGAGAGAATGGTACGACTTGTCGCTGGAAACCACCACATGCACTGCCGGTAAAGAAATGGCTCTCTTCTAACCAGGATATTGCACAGCTGGAGCTTAAAGCACGATGACGTTATGCCGAAACACAAAATATTATTTGCTGGTCAAAGCATCTACAGAGAATTAGTGTTTTATTAAAATATCTGTGATTATCTGTCTACATATATAGACAACATATATATACAACTACATATATACATATATACTGATTATACATACTGTATATCATCATGATTTATGTCTATAAATAATAATCTATGTACACCGCCTTGGTTCATTATGACATGGTTTAGAGGGTGGGGGTGGAGTGGGTCAGTTTTAGGAAAACAAGGGGCAAAACAAACTGTTGTATTATGCTTTGCCTTATGTCACATTTGTGGCTATGATGGTGCTTTCCTTTCCTTATACAAACAATAAGTAATCACAAAACAAAACTTCTTCCTACAACGCTACCAAGTTGTCTCTGTGAATACGGATAAGAGAGAGCAGCTATGTTAAGAAGTTTATGAAACTTGCACAGAAAAATGTTTTTTGACCTTTTTTGTATGACCTGAATGTTTTGCTTTTCTATAATCTGTAAGGTGGGAATTGGATGGGTAGTATCTTTCATTATTTTTCATATCTTCGTGACATTTCACCAGGATATACGGTATATGATAGTATTTGTGTTAAAAGAAAAAAAAAGTAAAAGATGAGCTGCTGGTGCTAGAAGTCACTGGAGCACGTATGACATTGTCTAGCATACAATGATGTGTGTCTAATATGCAATTAGCCTACTTAGACTAAGTCTTGGTGGGTTTAAATACTTATGGCTCATAGAATAATGACTAGATAAGCGCCCCTCTTCCATAGATTCAGCATATTTTGCTGGAGGACACGATGACACTTATTGCCGTGCCTGATACCGACACATGAGAAGGCTGAACACAGATGATGTTTTGGCTGGCTCACCTTTATCATAGCAACAAAACTCAAAATATTTCCAAACAGGGCCAGAGGCATTTTTTTTTTTTAACCAGTCCCCTACTTCTTGCAGTCGCCATCTTTCTCAACTCAGCTGCCTGTTCCATCATTAAAAACTGCCCTCTGGTGGCGCATGCTGAGCACTACAATACATCACCTCAGTACAGCATCTAATAGAAAAAGGGTTGTCTGTTTTTTTGACAGTATTTTTCTAGATACCCTCATATACAGTAATACCATGATACTGCCCAAGCCTGGTGAAAATGCAAGTTAAGTTTGTTGTCAAGCTCAAGAGGTTTCCTTCATGACATTGCAGACTATAAGAAAGATTAAGTCCAAAAGGGCTAAGTCAATATTTGGGTCCTTGTGGGTAAATTTCTTCCTGACTTGTCGAGGACAGAACAAATTTGTCATGAAAGCAAGCACAGAGAAGCATTCCTACAATGGGAGATGGGCTGTGTGCTTGTCAATGAGTACATGATTAATTAAGACACACTGCTGTCAATTTTCCCAGCTGTTGTTGGCTCTGTCCTATAGATTAAAACACTGTTTTGAACGTCAACAGTCATTCTTGTAATGAATCTTAGGATTTTTGGTTGATTCTCATGAGTCACCATCTCATGCTTCCTCGGCTGGCAAATGAAATTACATAATCTTTACTTTATCTGTATTTCTAAAACTGTGCTTTCATTGTAAAACACAGATTTTTTTTTATATTTGTCATCCTCCCTATATTTACAGGAACATTTTACTACCCTACAAGTAAAGGAAATCCTGATTTGATTTTTCAAATGCAATATAATCTAATTTAATCAAGCTCATTAAGCCCTGCATATTAAATAGGAGTAGCAACCAGAAAACATGAAGTGTGCACATTGTTTATTTAAGTGCTGAGGTTAGTCATTGCCGTTTTGACATTTGCTGTGGGAAATGCTGACAGTGACATGGGGAAGCAGATGCAGGGACAGAGCTCATGCTCAAGTTGATTCAAAATGTATTTAGAGCCAACACAGCCAACATTTCCCAGAGCCTTCCTCAGGGTACACTGGTTTTGTACAATTTGAATATCATGTGCTACTGCTTCCTAGAGGGAATGCACTACAGCCTGACACTTTTTCTTCTCTTCACTCTTATGACTTACATCTAATTTTTTACACCGCAATTAAAATGTAAAAGTGGCTCACTCTTGCACTATTAAAATTTATGTTTTAATTCATGACATCACGCTAACACCATGCACACAGTGTGTGTGTGTGTGTGTGTGTGTGTGTGTGTGTGTGCAGCAGACAAACAAACAGTTTAAATTCTAAAAACCTACAAACAACAGTTTGAAGCCCATCTGTTCGTCAATCTGTTTTATTGCAGTTATTGCTACAGGTGTTGTAATCAGTTATTGAGCCTAAGGAGGCATTTACCTTTTTACTGGGTGTTCATAACTTTCTTTAATAAACAAATGACATTTGTTTTTCTTCCATCAAAGTTCCATCTTCCACAATCACAGTGGCTAAAGTGATTAATTAAGAATCTACTAAGGCCAGGGTGAAGATCAAAACAAGACCAAAAATAGAGAAAACCACATATATTGTAAAAATAAGAATTATTGTTATTATTATATTATAACATGGCATTGCTACATGGGTTGAATTAAAAGGATCATCCAAATAACATACAGAAAATCTGCATTGACCAACATAGTGCCTCTTAAATAACCCTGTTAGTTAAGATTAAACTGACAAACCATGTACCTGCTTTTAAGTTGCTCAGTTTTATGTTTGAGCTCAACGGGTACAACTGATGCTAAACAAGTAGAACTTCAAACAAAAATGTTCAGCGTGTTTGCTGTTCGGCTTGCTTGTCAGATTGGGGTGATCGGGACAGTTCGGCTGGTTAGGTCAGAGTAAAACCTGACACAGTTTCACTGAACAACTCTCAGCAGCTCTACTTACTACCAACTGGCAGAGAAAGAAAACCTTGAATCTCAGGCTCAGTTATTAGTCTCTCACACACCCACATGTGTCTGTCGGTGTGTCCCATATTTTAAAATCATGCATAGCAAAGTGCTTCCATCAACAGTTTCCAAGCTGCACTAGTGTAACAAAGAACAAACTGGAAAACCATTGGAGCTGGCAAGCAACTGAAATATGGGGACTGTGTGTGTGTATTTTAAGATTATTTTTGCTGATCTCATATAGAGGGCCCTCAGATATCACATACCTCTGTCAATATCGAACAATTTCCCAGCCCAAAGACATCACCCCCATGGCATAAATTTTGAGTTCAGCTGAGCTGCAAACATAACGTCGAGGGGAATAAATTCTCTATCTCAGTTAGTTTAATTGTTATGGCTAAAATAAAACAATAATCACCCAGTGGTGGAAATTCCAGAATCACATCACCACCAAAATCTAATCAACTGTTCTTGGCATAAGGCCAAATTTTATTTTATTTTATTTTATTTATTTAGGGAAATGTGTTTATCAGTTTTTTTTTAAAATATCCTTCAGACAGACAGACAGCCAAGGAAAATATAACATCCTTCATTATTACAGTCTTTACAGATTAGTTGTTCCATTTGTATTTATATTCATTTTATTCCATATAATTTGTGATTAACAGTAATTCCGTCCCACTGGTTACGGCCTTAACTTGGAAGATAAAACCCCACTGAGCACGGACAGAGAAATAGAGTTAATGAAGCTGAAGCTGGGAACAGATGATGGACAGATGGAACACAAGCGCAGGAAATTTTTATGTATGTGGGCTTTTCCCCGAAGAGAACTGCCTGCACCTGGGACACAGCTGGCGGCACCGCAGCAGCAGACACTGTTTGAGTTTTACACACTTTTTACAAACACATCACACCCACACATACACACAAACCTCCATTAACTACCAGTAAAGTAGAGAGACAGCCCTTACCTGTAGTGAACAGTTGATTGAAGGCACAGGTGTCAGTTCCAGAGACAGAGGAGAGGGACAAATAGGGGAGAGGGGAGTGTGAAAGAGAGAATATGAGTTAATCATGCGTTGGAGTAGGTAACCTGCATATTGACCCCAGAAGTTAATTGGGTTAAGTGGTTTACATGCACCTTTGATAACCCTGTGGCTGAGTAACCCTGTGGTCATGAATGAACCAATTAGCAGAATATCCCAGATCAACTGCGGAGTCCATACCATAGACAGATCAATTCACTGGCAAAGAAGTGCAGCCTCTTTGACGGAGGTATTTCAACTAAATAAGAAAGAAATAATGGTCCCAGTAGTGGCCTATGCAATCTTTATATTGTTGACTTTGGGAAGAAAATCATCAACAACATATTTCAAACAGCGTTATGACATACATGTCTTTAGATGAACTGGCCTTTCTAGTCAAGATACTGTATGTAAAGGCTGGCTTATATTATTGATACACTCAATCTGGTAGGCAGCAACCATTTTCCAGGATTTTTACATGTATCCATAGCACGATGAGAACAACAAAAAAACAAATTAAAAAGGAGTGTGTACACGCCACAGTAAAAAACAGTTTTAAATCAGAGTAAGCCCAGAATTCTGAGTTTCTCCAAAATCAGAGCAGGAGCTTACCTGGGTTTTTCTGTCAAAGTTATGATGTTTACATGTTTCAATGAAAAACCAGGCCACTGGAGTAACACGGTTAAGAATAATGGTTTTTGTGCATGCACAGTAACATAGCACAGAAAGGTTTGTATGGAGCTTTGACCCCTGTTCACTGAGACTCCATTCATGAAGTCCTGTGCTTGCATAAAGTCTTTTCATTGTGAAACCAGCCTGCAATTATAACTCCTTAACCTTGATTACTCTCTCAGAGGTCACCCTGAGACTAAATCAAGTGGACAGGTATTCACGGAAATTACACAATGGAAATTGATAGATGGATGGATGAACAAATAGATAGCAGCTCCCTTATGCTTTTACTCTATTCCATTATCACTCCACACTTCCATTTTTCCCAATCAGAAAGACTTAGCATCTTCCCAAAGGCATATTCTGCTACTCTGCATTCATTTCCCTTTCAAATGAAACAATAGCTACGAAAATAAAACACTTACAATATTTAGATTCTCTGGATGAGCTGTTATTTTACTGTGCTGTTCTGAGGACTATAATTCAAGAAGAAACTGTGCATTGCTGTATTTCAGGGTTCACACAAGTCTGCATGTCTGCGTTTGTCTCAACAGTCCATATGAAGGCACAAATTAGGATGCTCACATCTGTTCTCTGTGCCCTGCCCTGGCTCCTGTTGTGACTTCAGACGGGAGAAAGTGTGCCCCAAATTTGAATCCTTTCTTTTCATAATCAGTTTGAGTGCTGCCTATTTGACAAAAAATGTTCATTAACATTTTATGTTGTAATTATGTTGCTAATTTGAAGCACACCTGTCATGCATCAATTAGACAAGATGTTTCTCACTAATTAAATGTATTCAATGACCTGGCTTCCCCTATTCAAAATCACAGAAAAAGAGGATAACTGTAGGACTGGAAGAGGCTGTTGGCAATAAATAAATAAATTAATAAATAAATGGTTTCCAAAAAGGATTAAAAAAAAAATGAAGAAAATGTCTTTTTCAGTGCTGCAGTTTGTGAAACTGTTAAGACAAAAAGATCATATCTTGGTCTCACTTCCATCTGGACCAAGAAAATGTGTGTGTCCTCTTTTCTAATAATCCCTATGTATGACCTCTACATTTTCAACAACCTGAAAAGCCAGGAGATGGTTCAAGTGTTTCCTCTGTAGTAGTGGGTAAAGATAACACAAGTTGGAAACTCCCATTAGCAATAGGTCAGTCAGTTGATCTATTCACTATTTAGGTCATGGTGATCTGGGGCTTGCAGTTAGGTGTCACTTTTGAATAACAGACTGTAAGGTTTCATATTTACCATGTCTTCACAATGGTCGTTTAGTCACCATCTACAGAATGCGGCATAGATGTTTTATCAATTAGCCTATTTCTGACACACCTTCACCATCAAAATGACAAGCAATGTGTGGTTATAGAAAGAGTGAGAGAGTGACACAGGACATAACTGCCATCTATAGTATTACTATGGTAGCCCTATAGTATTTCCAGTCATTCAGTAGCGTCACTGATGTTGAAAATACCCTGTCCAATTCATGGCATATGAAAAATTCAATAGCGTAAATAGGATAATAATTTTTCTTGTAGCAAATGCATGGCAGTAATATAGTAGATACTTAAACCATCATATACAAGTAGTGACAAAAACACATACTATGGAAATGTCTGCAGTTTAGAGAATATTAGTTTGCAGCCGATGAGCCTGCATTTGCTTTTTAGAAAATATTTACTACACATGCATCTTGCTGAAGAGTTACCTCAGCCGAGGATTGTGCAAAAAGCCCAAGCAGAAAAGGCAAAGGAGGGTTTTAAGATTGCTTTATTGAAGCATGGCATATTTAAGTTGCATTCTTGTGACTGGCCCAGTTTCCCTCTGTCATATCATGTGTTCACGGTAAAGTAAGGCAAGCACAGAATTTGCATAATTAAGCTGTTCTGAGAAGAATTTACTCTGGTGTAAGCATCTCCCTGCCACTACAAACGTAGTATTTAGCCCCATTACCAACAACACAGGCTTCAAAATATGCCAGTGTCACTAAATGACTCATTTACTCAGACAGCATACAACCACTTTGGTCTCTCACACACACTTTTAGATTCTTAGCCTTATTTCAGAACTAATTAGAGTGTCAAATGCCTCTGGGTGCATCAAGATTCAGTATCTTATATAAAGTATACTATATAAAGGAAAGAAAAAGCAATGTCTCACTAGAACAATATTGATTAAAAAAATAATTGTTTATTCATTCATTCAGTTTCATTTTGTAAAAAGCCAAATGTCACTGTTTGAACATCAAACTACACGTTTTAGGATGCAATAGCTTTCACAGCTATTTTGTAACTAAATTTGAAATGACACCTGGCTATGCTTCCAGATTTCAGGCTTCCCTGTGTGTGCATCATGAACAGGAAATACATGCAATTTGCAATTTATCAATATAGCAATTTTCAAAGATCTACATCCTTTTCAAAGAAGTTCCAACTATGATTTCAGTTTTGATTGGACGGCACCACCTGTGGTCTTGACAAGGTAATGTCTATGTCTCGGTTTCAAACGGGATGGACTTTCCCTCTTTGCCCTGCTGGCAGGTGGCGTCTGAGGTGGCTTTATAGTCCATCGGCCTGTCCATTTCTGTGTCCATCCAGTCAACACTTTTCTCCAAGACAGTATATTTCAAAATTTGTTGCGTGGACTGCCATGAAATTTGGTGAGCGCATGCACTGCTGCTCCCAGAGAATGAAAACTGTCAATTTGGGTGACTTCATGTCCCTCAAACACCAACCCCCCCAACAAAAAACTGACTTGTAAACAATATCTCAGCATCTATTAGGCAGATTATCATTAAATGTGGTGAGCACATTTATGCTAGACAGAGCATGATTTCAGTGAGCCTATGACTTTTCTTCTAGCACCATCCTTTGACCATGTCCAATCATATGCGATATCACAGAATCTAATAAATGGTTTGGCATACTTGATGAGTGCCTTCCTACTCCCAAAAGGAAGATTACTCACTTGATTTTGGTGACCCTAAGTGCATCAGGCTTTTGGTGTGACGATGACCTTTCCAAGTGCCACCATTATGTAACAGTGTCAGATTGATATTTCAAAGGACTTTCAAGGATGGGCCATGAAATTTGTTAAGTGCATTCATGCTATCCAGAGTATATAGCCTGTCAACTTTAGCAACCTCAGCACCTTTCTTCAAGCATCAAACCTTTGACTCAACTCAACATATATCTGTAATAGTGGATGGTTGCCATACAAGTTGCTTGCTACAATTTGTGGACTTACTCCTCCCACAGAATGAACCCTATCAATCTTGGTAAGCCCATGTCCCAATACACCATTGCATGTAATTAAACATACAAACACTGTATAATTACATTCATACTCCCACAAAAGGGGATCCTAAAACTCTCCCCATTTTATTCAATCTGGTCAAATTTTCCCACCAACATTAAGCACCATACTGTACCAGCTTGGAACAAAGTGTAAAACTTCTGCTTGTTTACTTAGGTATATTAAACCCCAGAGCAAAGTATGGTGGTGTTTCCACCATCCAGATCAATGATCAAAAGGAGACAATTAAATATGAATACATTTAACTGCTGTGTAAGATGTATGAAGCCAAAACTTCCCTATAGAGACAGTCATGCTCGGTCAATTACAGACACAAAACATGGCTCAGTTAATGTAATTGAGTGTCTTGTGCTAGTCATAAAAACAGTTGAGCTGTAGTGCCTGAGCTATGCATGCCTTACAGAAGCTGTGAATGACAAGGGAAAATATTAGAGCAGACTTCAACAGAAGACGAGTAATCCAATGTGTCCCCGTCTTATTTTAATGTGCAGCTCCACTCACCTTCTGTAGTTTCTCTGGTGAGCACAAATTTATGTGTTTGTACATGCCAATAAAATGACAGAAGCCACATCATGAGGAGGACAGAGGTCGCCAACATGGTAATCGATAGCGAGTGTTATGCCTATGATTGTAAGGAGATATTTCTTAAAATGAATGAACAATTGTGGCAAGAAGGAAAATATGCTTTCATCCTCCCTACTGTTGATCCTCATATTTCTGCCCCAGGGGAAATATGAGGATGTTTGTGATATTTATCTACAGCAAGAAGAGAAAGAATCATGAACTCCAGGATACTCTATAATTGATTATATATACGATTACAGCCAGCATAGAGGCTATAATCCAATTGTAAATGCAGGCAGATTGTCAAGCATTGTCACTGCAGTTATGGCACTGCAAATGCCAGTTATCCTAACTTCATCATGCTGCTTTTTGTGCAGCTGCCCTGATCTTGGCTTTTCCAGAGAGAACTAGAATGTCTCCTTTACCCCCTGACTCTTAGGGGCCTCAGACCTCTGCACCATCCACTCTCCCTCCTGCTGTCCTTCTCTCTCTTACTGCATCTCCCTCTCCCTCCCACCATGTGTTCTGTCACTCCTCTGGACCCTGTGGACATGGCTGGTATGACCTTGTCAAAGTCTAATGGGGGGGAGGGGCGGGGGGGTGAGGTCCTCTCGACTCCCCTGTCCTCCTCTGCTCAACATACCCCTCCTGTTGCTCTGAGACTCCCTTGTGAAACCAAGGGCCTTCTCAAGGACTTCTCTCCCAAACACACATGCACGCACATGCTTGCTCACACACACACACACACACACACACACACACGCACACACACACACACACACGCTAATAACTAACTGTCTCACTGGTACCCTGAATGGCTGCACTGTACCATTTAGTATGGGAACCTCTCTCCTCCCTCTCTAGAGAAGTTTAAGAGGTCATTCAGTGATACCAAACTCCACAGGAAGCTCTTAAGAGTTCTGACTGACTAACTAAATTCATTTGAGGTACAAAACCCAAAAGTTCAAGTTTCTTAGCCTTACGGCAGTTACCAACAGATTAGATAGAATATTCAGTATGAGATATACCAAAAGAAAGAAAGAAAGAAAGAAAGAAGGAAAGAAGGAAGGAAAAAGTCAGAGTTGAAGTGTAGAGACGGAGGAGCCAGAGTGCTTGCTCTCGTGTTACGCCGAGTACAGCCCCTCTCTCTGCACTCAAATTTACCATGCACTTTCTCCCTGCTTGTTATTGAAGAGTCACTTTAGGCTCCAAGCTCTGCTCCGCTTTCATCTCCTCTGGTGTAAAGCTATCAGGCATTTAACTGTCTCTCTTCACTTCAAATAACAGCCACATCTCTCAAAGGGCCTCCCCCTGCCTTTCTGATGTATAGCCTATTAGTCCATTGATGTACAGTACTAGAGATTTGGCACGGTCATCATTTATTCATAGGATTTTCTCTTTTCTCGTTTTCTGAATATTCAGCTATGCTAGTGGATGGCTTTTTCCTGCACACATACTGATGTTGCGTCTTTCTCACTCTCAATCCTCTCAGCCTTGAGTGAGCATATTAAACACAGGACTACAGCAAATCAAGCAAGGATCATGTAAAACATACTGCTCCAATTTTGAGCCACAGAAAACCCCAGCTAACTCCCTTACATATTTCAGTGATAACATCTTGTTTTTCTTAGAACAAGTGAGAAAATCTCCCAGCGGGATTAGACAATACTGTTTGTTTCCAATGCTAATCAACGTGTTTACAAAATTTTCTTGAATCAAGAGTCATTTTCTTG
Source organism: Myripristis murdjan (assembly GCF_902150065.1). Taxonomy (NCBI): domain Eukaryota; kingdom Metazoa; phylum Chordata; class Actinopteri; order Holocentriformes; family Holocentridae; genus Myripristis; species Myripristis murdjan. The sequence goes on from NC_043988.1 coordinate 22,214,747, forward strand.
ATTCTTGTTGGCTGATCTCCCTTCTTCTGCCTTGTTTGAACATACTTGAACATAGTTTGTTTCTAAATATCTGTAACTATTTATATTTTTATAAATTAGAATCATTAAGGTAATGCCCCATACTATTGGTGATATTGGCTTTTGCAAAAAAAAAAAAAAAAAAAAAAAAAAGTATGGTATTTGGAAAGAAATTGATCTGTTTTTTCAAATGAATTCTTCACTTGTTTCCAGAAAAAGATCCTGGATCAAGTCAAACTCCACTGCTAACAAATGGAACTACCTTATTCCATGCACAGATTTTTTTTCTCTCTTGGTGTAACTTGGTGTAACAAGATTTTTACTCTAAATAGAATAAATTACTTGTTGGGATGGGTACCACTGCATGATAAGACTACCCTTAAATCTGGTTTGTGATGGTTTATATGTAAATACCTTATAAACCATTAATAAACAATGAAAAACAAGTTATAAGGCAGTTTTCATGTATTGCTGCAGATTCCAAGGATGGCAGACTAATAAAGACACAAAATAAAGTAAGCTAAGCAACTAGCAAGATCCACTGGGAACATCTGAATGATGAGTGCCTTGCTCAAAGGCATGTCAGAGATGGCTGTTGAGGGAGGCCAAAGCTTTCACCATTCATCATTCTCCATCCAGAGACTCTGTGTGTGGGGGGCTGAAACCAGGGGCAACCCTGTCACAAACACACTTCTTCGATATCTATCAAGCCCCGAGTCTTGCTCGCTCTTCAACAGTGACAGAAGCAGGAACTCAGCACTGGTATGTGGAACTGAGTGAATGTGAAAAGAGCACTTCAGGATGCATGGACATGGATGGGCTGGTGAGCTGAGGAGAGAGCAGGACAGTGGCTCCTCTCTTGTGCTGTCAAATCTTCCTGGCACAGGAGCAACAAAAAGAAATGAGCTGCAGGAGAATACTGGAGCTCATGGATCATACTCATTTGTTTTATCAGGTGCAAATTTGAAAGGACTAACCGTTCAATATATACAGCGTATTCATCAGGGTCTAACCAGACAGGGAAAAACAGCAGTATATACAATATACTGCTGTGGGATGGTGAAATGCTTCAACTGCTTAATTTAAATAGATTACCACATGAACATTACCCTGATATAGAGTAGGTAGCCTCAAAATAGTTGTCTAAAGCGTTCTTAAAACCAGCAACAATCACAATACTCACAGTATCAAAAATACAAATTGGTAAAATTATACAATAAACATCCAAAGATTATATATCAAAAAAGACAAAGATGGTCACTATATCTAAGCTTTCTGGAAAGGTACTTAAAGTCAAAGGCAGTTGGAGCAATCCATGTAAAAGACAGAGAAGGAAGTATTATATACATAAACAAACTCCATATAACCAGGAGGCGAGGAAGATCACAAAATAGAATCAAAGACGGTGAGTAGACTTCGTGCCACAGATTAGCAGAATAATCTAATAAATATATGGGCACCATATATTAAAAAACACTCAAAGAAAGAGTTTTCTGTAAAGTGAATTCTGAAATGGGAAAAGTTTATGCATAATGAATATTCAAGACCCAAATCCCCTGACAGTTTCAACAGAAAGAAATGTTAATTTCATTATCTGTTGAAATCACGGGAGGGAGAGTGAGTCTGGCCCAGCTGCCTGCCTGACTGACTGGATGCCTGGCTGCTTGGCAAATCACCTGACTGGTTGGCAAGCTGACGGAATGTATGTTTGACAGGTTGGCTGATTGGCTGGCAGGCTGACCATCAGTCTGCTGAATTCTTGGCTGGATAACTGGCTGTACGGTTGGCTGGCAGATTAGCTCACTAGTTAGGTGGTCCACCTTCTGTTGTGACGAGGACACAGCCAGAGTGTTGTGGGGGCACATACAAAAGCGCACACACAAACACGCACACACACACACATAACCTCCTTGTCCTTTACTGCACTCTTGTGTGTAAATCCGCTCCCCAAGGTTTTTCTATTAATGAACATCAGAGACCTTGAAGCAGGCCAGGCTCACTCTCGCATCATGCACACCTTTATGAACAATGGCAGCATTGTACATGTTACTGCTTCCTATGATAAACGAGACCTGCTGCAAATTAAAACTGCAAATTAGTACAATGTGATCCATTTTCAGTATGGGTTTTCATTTCACTGTCGAGCTTTCACTGTGCATTGTGGGTTTCAGCAAGGGCAGATAATGAAAAACCATCCATCAGACTGGAAACAACACACAATTCCAAATGCTCAAACAACCCTAATGCAATCAATGGCCAGAATTGATCTGTGGGGATCGGAAAAACAACATGCACTATTGCCTATTATACTGCTTTGATATGACCTCTAACAGAGCACCTCAGCTGACCTCAACAAATTGAGAGACAGAGAAAGTGACAAGAAAGAGTGAGAGAGAGAGAGAGAGAAAGAAAATATATCTTAATACATCATACATGTGTGCTTGTAGCAAATGACCCCTCATACAAACGATATGCATTTTCCCTTCAAATCAACCTGCCCTCAAAGCTAATGTATTCGCTCCCAACCACTCTCTACATTTTTCTACCTATCTATTAATATTAAACATTTCTGTCTCCATCACTTTCTCCATCACATAAAAGCTATTATAAAACGCAGAGTGAGCCCATGCAGGTTACTATGTGTGAGGCTATGTTATGTCTTCACCCCACCTTCACTGGATTTAAATTTGGACACGTAGGCTATATGTCGAGAGGAACTGATTACAATTTAATGGCATCCGAATCTGGGATTTCCGGCATTAGATGATTAACTGTTTTATGAAGCTACAACTATGGAAAATAACATAGAGAGACTTGACGTAAAATGTGCACGATTAAGAATTTAACCTAAAATAGATAAAGGATATAGGAAAGATGCCTTTGGGTGTTATAGCAAGTTGGAGAATTGTTCAGCAAGGGAGGCCTTATGCTTCTAGTTTGAACACATGACTGACATTTAAATAAAAAATAAATACTGTAAATAAAAGAGCTGGTTGTGTGTCCATAATGCTTTTATTGGGATACTGTTATGATGCGATAATAACCAATTTTGATGTTTTTGGCTACGCTTGTTTTTCTTGAAAGTGTGCAGGCAATTTTCAAAGTGCAATGGGTCACTGATGCTGAATGTAGCTAAAACACTGTGACTGATTAAAATGTATGTGTGTGTGTGGGTGTGTGTGTGGCTTCTGTTGTGGGTGCAGAAAATAAGGAGCTCTCATTATACATTCTGCTATGTATGTTTGTGATACCACAGCTTTCCCACAAATACCACAAGCTTGAAGCTCTGCAGCTGCTTTTGATGACAACAACATTCAGCAACTACATCCCAGAGGGGTTTTAAACTACAACTGCAGCCCCCAAGGTATCCACCAGCCCTGCAACAAAATCAGCAACAATAACAACCAGCAACGAAACAATGACAGACAGCTAAGGTCACCAGCAGCAACAACACAGAAAGACAGCAGCAGAGGAAACTGCTGACATGTTACTGGCTACCAACTGATGTGGGCCTACAAATTAGATCAGGAAGTCACTTTCTCTCTATGTTGCTAGAGCAAACAAACTCACCATAGACGAATCCAACATTACACAGGTGCTGCTGGTAAACAAAGCATGAATTCCAAACATGTTCATTCCTATCAGTGTGACACGAAGCCATGTGGAACAATGCACATCACAGAATTACATCTCTGCAACACGTCAACTCATTCCATGTGTTTTGCTTGCTACAGAAGACAGCAGATCCTCTGTGCTTTCATCAACCAGCTTGGGAGGATCCAAGGAGCCAGTTAATCCAGCTAGCGCTCTCATTAGTGTGTTACAAGTCAAGTAACAGACATCTGCAGAGAGAGCCTCTCACACTTCCACTATTCATACCAGATGGTAAAGACAAGATGTATCCCACAGAGACCACTTAGAAAGACCAAAATATGTTGTACATTTGGAGACAAAGCTAACTGTCACCGGTCCAGTGATTATCTTAAAAAAAACTAAAAGCATAAATTTGATATTGTGAAAACTCTCCATTTCTTTAATGGTATGTACGACAGAATCCCAGGCCTACATATCACACTGCACAATGTAGAAAATCTTAACTATTTAAATCTAAAAAGTGACACATTTGATATAATTTATTTTTTAAAGATATTGAACTCAATCCATTTAATATCTAATGAATTTTAACCCAGAATATCATAAGCATGAGCACCTCATCCCCTCCCTGCTCTGGATTTGTAGAAAGACAGCCAAATTTGTTAAGAGGCACTTTGTGACATTTTAAATGTCATTATGTTTGCAGTTTGCGCTGGCATTCACCTGAAAATAACATAAATCTTAAAGTTAGACCTTCAAATCGATCTCTAGTAATCTGGAGACAGAATCTAAATTAATGGTTTATGACAAGAAAACCGTCAGACAAATTGGATGTTTTGGAAATGGGGGTGGGGTTCAAGTATCCGTGCATCACAGGGATCTGTATGTATGCCTGGGGAGCAGCAGTGTGAAGTGCTGAGTTACTGGGAGGTCTCTGCTGTGTGCTACCATATTTGCTTTATGTGTGATAGCAGCAGTGATCAGATTAGGCAAGGTGGGTGCTTTTCCATGTGTGAGCAAAGTACCAGTCCATGGATGAAATTCAGTGCACCACACGAGACATTATACATTAAAGAAAGCAGATACTGTTACTTTTGAATCACCCCAATTTAGGCTCTGGTTAAGACATTTAAAGTAATCAAACACAATTATCAGTAACAAACAAATTACTTTATTTTGTGGCATATTATGAGGTTTGAAAAAGTTAAAGTATTTGAAGAACTTCCCAGTGCTCTGTAAATCTGATCTGTGGTTACTACCACATATGATATACTAGTGTTTGATGTTTCTAGAGACTTTAAGTATGCAGAGAGTTAACCAGAATAGAATTGAGAATCCAGTATTAAAAAACATGATGTACAACTAATATATATGAGCTATTTTCTGAGTCCCACTTTCGCCTGAAATCGTTTCATTGATGTTCAGTGTGTTTGGAGGTGTATACCATTTGCTTTGGACGTGACCAGAAGTGAGATCAGGTCTGTCTATTATGATTAGGCTTTAAGTCCTGAAGGCTGTAGTATGAGACTGACACACTCATATCACTGGACTAAAAAAACCTGCAGATAATTTTGGAGAATGTCACTGGGTTCTTAGAACGCTGCACCTACCTTTTGTGAAATCCCAAATGTGAAGTAATATAAATGAAATCTGCAGATTTTACATGATTTAGTGGAAATAAAACATAAAACCAGCCTCAGAAGCTCATTATTTGGGTATAAATTGGTTGGCTACATCAAGACAAACATGTACATGTAACATGTTAGTGTATAAGTGGAGAGCCACTCCTAAAAGTGTCATCACTGCTAAGTGCTGTTTTGGAAATGACCTTTAAAAGGGCACTACATCAGACATGCAAATTTCTACACTTCTATCGCAAAGTGGACAAATTTTGCAATTTTTTTAGCTATTCTGCTGGACTATAGAGGCAGAAGTCATAGCAACAACAACCATGGAGGAAAGCAGTACAAACAGAAAGAAAAAGCAAAGCGAAAGGTGTTGTAAGACAATACCATGCTGGAGCTATTGGAAGGAGACGAAACAGCTGAGAAACAACACACAGCTGGTTTGTACACTGACAGATGGCTAGATGTAGAAATTTTAACATTTGCTTCATTTTCTATGTAGCCTGTAGTGCTAGATTAACTCACAGATTTCACCAGCTCATTAGGATGAATGTTGGCATGGGATAAGTCCTAGGGCATGAACTTGTCAAACTGTGCAGGATATGGGTAAGCAGGACTAACAATACACTTTGCTGCCTTGAGGCAAAAAGTTTAGTGGTTAACACTAAATATATCATCAACTGTTTTCTGTTAAAGCATATCCACAACTTTAAAACTATGCAATACACAGAAGCAAGCCAAGTTAACTTTCCACATGAATTCAGTTCCTCGCTGATATCCATGTCAACACTGGAAGGCATGTTTTCATTACAAATTCCTAACCTTCAATTTGCCTGTATGGATCTGGGTTGTGTGGTGGCGTAGGGCCAGCGGTACACAGCAGTTGTGTATTTGGAGGGAATTAAATCCTGCTTCCGTTCTGCTCTGTGGAGCTCGACTTATCGCTGGAGAACGGCAGCAGCCCAGAGACACCAGGGAGCAGAGGAACACCAGAATACAGGTGAGCAGTCATATACACAACTCCTCCCTGGGGAGAGGGTGAGAGAAAGTGAGAGCAAACAAGAGAAAAGAGACTGAGACAGAGAGTGTGTGGGGGGCAGCATGTGAGATAGAAGGTAGGGGCAAAGATAGGCAGTAAAGTAAGGGAGTGAGTGAAATAAAGGCCAGACGAAGAGATCAAGATCTACAAAAACAGAAAGTAGCAAGACTACAGTCACATAAAAAAAAAAGAAAGGTCAGAGGAAAAGAGAGAGTGGGCTGCCAAGAATGTACAGTAGTGGCTTTTGACAGACAATGTCCAAGTGTCACCTCTTTTGTTTTCTATCCTTTCTTTGGTGGTCTCAAATTCAGAAATCAGGGCAATAAGCAGATGGAAACAGGGAGTAAGGCATGACTGTCAACAAAAACATAAAAATCAGAAAATGAGCACATTAATCCTAACCAATGTTGATCGATGTCACCAACGTTTGCTTTGAAAGAAGTTTTTAAGTCTTCAGGCACTCTAACCAAGTGGACCACTAGGAAGTTACTAAAGGTTGACAGTGGAGGAGAGTCCTTTGCTCTTTGAGCCTGACCCAGTTAACAGTGCATCATGGACGGACCTGGCTACAGACAAAAGAACAAACAGTGATTAAAGGTGACGGACACACCAGCAGTCTCATTAAATAATGGCTCAGGGGAAATATGCTGGAGGCCATACCACTCATTATTGCACACAAACTCTATGTTATATTTGTGTGCTGTGCAGCTGACAACTATAAAGCCACAGATTCACAATATAGCACAAAGGCACTGGAGAGCTACGGCATTCAAGTAGCACTGGGTGTTACATCCGATAAGACCTTTGATAGGATAGACATATTTTAAACAACAATATGAAAAATGAAATAACATTGTTTCTTTATTTTCAATGTATCTGTACAATAAGGGAAAATAATTCAGACCAAGTCATTTCCTTTCTTTCTGTCCATTGCTTCCTATTTAGGCAGCAACCAGACAGAAAACTGAAAAGTTCATTCATGGATTTGTTCTCTTTCCATTCTTTGGAATGAAATGCAGTGCAAAAATACAATACAATAATAGAGACAATAAATCTGTTTGAATATAACCAACCTGGAAATCCTGGTTGGTTAGCTGCTTGGTCATCATATCCAAATTACTTATGACTGCCTTTCAAAACCTTTGTATGTAAACATATTATGAAAGCACCAGCAGTCATCCGTGCTCTATCATCACCATATTGACAGAGGTATTCGGCCAAAAATATTGAGATATTTTATTTTGTCTGTATCACCCAGCCCTAACATGTTGTGTGAAGGAATAAATTACAGCGGGCTGACCTGCAGGTCCACGCGCTATAACCATAACAACCGGGGCGCTAGAGCCGAAAGCAGCACAAACATTATGCTTCCTAAAAAATGTCTAAAATGTGTAACAAATGTACAAATTTGCCTGCTGGCAAAGTAAACACTGCAGCCAGTTGTGTAGCCCATCAAACAGGAGAGGGAGATCAGCAATTGAGTTTATTATTGAGTTATGGGAGCAGGAGAGCGTGTCTGTGCTGGCTTACAGATGTGAGTTTGGTGATTTGATGGTAGACCTTGACATAACAGAACATACCAAGTATCTGGTGGACACTGACAGGTCAACTGGTTCAGTGATTTCCGTGCCAGACTGTCAAAAGTTCAGGATGAGTCAACTTTGTTTGAGGAGGTGGGCATTAGCACAAGTATGGGCTCTACATTTTTAGTAGGACAAGCCTGCATCCCACTCCACCCGCATCACTGGCCCTGCATTGCTCCTCTGCTCGCCTCTCACTGAAAATGAATTAAGGCCAGGTGATTTTCGTTGCCAGTGTAAAAAACCCTGATGCAGGACCATTAGTCGGCAACTGGCTGAGCTAGTAACAGCTGGCTACAAAGTGCTCTGTGGTTCATTACAACCTCATGAAACCTTACACATAATACCAATTACAACAACAACAACAACAAAAAAAAAATAACAATAAAAATAATCATCATTTAGAAAAAAGAGCTCAACTGCAACTCTAATAATTACATATATTACGGTGCAAAAAAGTTCACATGGTTGCAACTTCTGACATCGGACAGCACCACGATTTCTCTCTGCCATCAGTGTATTTTGCACTGACTCAGTCTGCTTTTGACAGATACAATAACAGCTACCTGACTGCAACGCTGTCCATTTGTAGCTAGTCTGAGCCCTGTCTGTGAGTGTGCATGAGAAACAGAGTGAAACAAGAGAGGGCATAGAAGTCAAGACGCCAGCAAGAGTTTAGTTTCCAAGAAAGGTTATGACATTTGCATAGCCATGATGTGGTTTCAGAGTTTCAGCTGAAGAACACACGATGGTTGTTAAGTAACAATGACAATGCTATAAACCTTTCCACTCCCCCAAGTATGTTGTGGAGTAGAGACGTGACCTGTTTTTTCCCAGCAAAAACTGTGCTCTTATTGTGTTGTGTTTGGAGAAAATGTACCAATATCAAGAAAAATCTAATATAAATAAATATCAATATTGAAATACAATTCTGGATGTTGTTGACCTCTGGTGCTCTAAATGGAGGCTTCTGATTAACCAAAGTAAAACTCAAATTATGCACTTTAGAAAGAAGGGTACAGTAAGATCACCGTATAACTTTTCATTTGGCGCTCTGTAGGGATGGGCGATATGTTATCGTTTGCAATATATCGTCAAAAAAATTCCCCACGGTAAGAATATGTCATCTCGCGATAATAACGATAAACTCCTGTTGATGACGTAATTACGTGCGCAACGCACTCGCCGCTGGCAGCCGGCAGCTCACACGTGTAGCACAATAACAAGCATGGCGGAAGGCGGGGCTGATAGCGAAGAGCTCGTTGCTAAACGAGGCTCCAGCTCGATTATCTGGAACTGGTTTGGCTACAGTAAGTCTGACGTGGAGCAAACATCTGTCATATGCAAAGTTTGCAAAAAAGCGGTGATTACAAAGGATGCAGTACAGGTGTACTACTTAAACATAATTGGTATAGTTTAGTAGCGTATTTGACTACAGTAAGTATTATTTTTGAGCAGTATTTGTGGGGTTCTCAAGACTGAATGCGGTGATAGATTTGTAGTCAAAAAGATGGAGTTGAATTGTTTTATATTTTTTATCGTCACTTTTATCGTTATCGCAATAAATGCCAGAAATTATCGTGATAAAATTTTTAGTCCATATCGCCCCTCACTAGCGCTCTGCCTCTTGAGTTTACTAATGTTTATAAATATCTGGGTTTTACTTCAATTGAATTTATGACCTATGACGAGGGGATGGGAATATTGGCGGACTCTGCGGGAAGGGCTGTCGACAATCAGTAAAAACGAAATTTTGTAAAGATATTGGCTATTCAACATATTCACAGCTCTATGAGGCATGTGTGAGCCCAATTCTTTGTTATGCAGCTGGAGTATGGGGTTATAAGGATGCCAAAAAAGTAAATTCTGTTCAAAACAGAGCTATTAAATGTTTCCTTGGAGTACATGCTTTTGCTCCTATCCTTGCAGTACAGGGTGACATGGGTTGGGAACCAGTGGAAGTTAAATTTAAAGGAGAAATGGTTAGACTGTGGAACCGCCTTATTGATATGCCAGAGGGTAGGTTATCAAAAAAGGTTTTCAATTGGGATAAGGCTCACAGTCATCCTTGGATAATGGAAGTCCTCTCTATCTTTAGGGAAGCAGACCTTTCTTCTATTTTTCACAACAGGCTTCGCTGTGATGTGAATATGTTGAAGCAGAGACTGTTTCTCAGTTTTAAAGAAAAATGGTCAAATGACATCTGGCTGAAGCCCAAGCTTCGATCATATGTTCAGATGAAGGATTGTTTTGATCCTGAGCCCTATGTCACTTCTTTTCTAACTAGAAGCCAGAGGTCACTGTGTGCCCAACTGAGAAGTGGTACCCTGCCCCTGGCCATTGAAGTAGGGCGGTTCACAACTATTCCTGAAGAGAGCAGGATTTGTAATGTTTGTGATTTAAAAGATGTTGAAAATGAATTTAATTTTATGTTTTATTGTACCCTATATGATGACTTGAGGGTCCCTTTATTTGAGGCCATGCAAAACCAAAAACCTGAGCTATTCTCGGTAGATGATGGCGAGAAACTGAAATGGCTCTTTAATGCTGAAGTATTTAAGACTGCAAATTTTATTTCTAAGGCCTGGAACAGAAGGCAGCACATTTTGTTTAATTAATGCAAAACCTGTGGGGCATATATTTTGGAAGTGCCTGGATTTGGATTTGACTTTGTATTCCTGACTTATTCTAATGCGTATTTTGTTGTTGTTGCTGTTGTATGTTTGAGCATGGTTTGTAATGTGTACAACAGTGTCTTGTAAGTCCATATGGACTGGGCTTCTGAAACTGAAGCATGACACTTAAATAAAAGAAAATCAATCAATCAATATATAACATTTAATTCTTATCTCCCTGTACTAGATCCATGTCTGCTGGAAGCCTGCATGGGCATTTTTTAGCATGGACTTATGGAATGATGAACAGATTTGTCAAGTATACCATTGTAACGGTGGCATGAATACCAACAGGTTTTGAGGACAATTTCAGTTGCATGTCTGATTTCATAGCCCAGACTGAATAAGTATGTGAGCTGAGAGACAAATGGAGCAGTGGTTAAAATACATAGGCCTAATTCCACCTTGCTTTGTGGAATCCTAAACAATACTCTACCCTGTGGCCCTACGTATACAAATTTCTGATGTGTAACAGTTGATCCTTGACTTTTAGGAGGGTAGGGTAAAGGCATAAGTTGGCCACTTTTATTCAGTGCACATAAACGCCCTCCACACATCAGAAATTTTGATCAGCGGTGCATTTGGGAAAACACAGGTGCAAAATTGTAAGAGACTATTGTATTTTTCCTGTATACCCACACCTCACTGTGCATTTACAGAGGCAGAAAGCACAGTACTTATGTATAGCACAAGCAGCAGGAAATGACTGCTGTATTCATGTTGTCAGGCTACAAGCTGCTTATGCTTCCACCCACTGCCAGGTGAGCTTGTTGACAGATATGGATCTGGAAAGGTCTTGAGTGTGGCCAAAATCAGGTTTCATACACCTAGCCAAGTCTATTAGAACTGATCCTATTGTGGGAGGAAAATGGATAGTGCAGCAATGACTAAAATCTGGGTGAGAACCCAAAGGTAGGGCACAGAAACATAAGATGTTGTCAAAGACATCTACCTCCACCATCTCGCCCCTCTTTCCACACATCCTAAAATATGATACCATATCAATGAAGCATTTTGATAAATTTGATAAAACATTCTAAGAAAAGCGTTTTGAATATTTTCACAATGTGGGTAACAAGTGAGGAGTTTCTGAAAACCACTTTACACAGCAACTTCCCTTTCTCCTCTCCTCTAACACTCCTGACAATCCTCGTTCTCTGCACTCTGCTCACTGTCCTCAAAGCATCCTCATGAGATCTCGTCACTAATGAAATCAGTGCACCCCTCTAACTAATGTAGCCATGGCGACTATTTCCCAAATGAGCAAGTTGACCTTCTGTGAATACATTTAGGAAGAATCAAAGCAGATTATGATTCACCTCACACAGAAGGAAATTATTTTATATGTAATAAATCTAATTTACTATACAACTAGCCATAAAGTTTTGACATTCAAATTAACAGTAGAAGTCACAGCTTTATGGATAGATTTGGTCACCTTTGACTTTTGAAACACAAATACTGCCTAAAGTGACACATGGAGTAGCATATGCAAATAATATCCAAGGCAAAAAATATATATATATTTTGGAGGCACTGGCACTTAGACCAAAATATTTAGGAGCGAAATAAACTTTTTAGAAGCCAGCATGTCACATGTGAAGTAAAGAAAAACATGTACTCTCACTTAATATGTGATTCACTGTTCTCTCAGGGCTTCTTCACACTGTGTTTTCTCTCCTATCTGTTATCTCCTTTGGTCTGCTCTGCCTCCCATTGTCGGCAGTCTTTTGCACTTAGTCTTGTACGAAATAATAGTAAAATAAATAAAACACTGAAATATGAATACTGCAAATGTTTGATGCCTGCTTGAGCACAAATGGTGCACTGCATTTTCCCCTTGTCATAATGTAACTCCTGTAATGTGTAATGTAAACTCCTGTAGCAATGATAATTTAGCCTGTCTTGCAGGGTGGGGAGCCGCGAGCACGTGAAACTCATTTAGCTGCGCAGAGTCCAGCTCAGATGATTGCACCTGAGAACTTTGACTGACTGAGTCATTCTCAGTATCATCGGCATATGTTGTAGAGTTTTTGTCCAAACCTAACCCAAGGCTGAGAGCTTAGTAATCGAGCCCGATTAGAACCCAACACGCATTCTTGTTTTTGTGTCCAAACCGGACCCAAGCCCAAGATTGTGCCTGTCCTCTATCACTAGGTTAGATTTACATTGAAACAGCCTACATGTTGCCTTCAGTACACAGGAAGTTGCCCAGGACAGACAGTAAATCCATAATTTTTAACTGAAATGACCCATTGGGTCCCGGTGGGTCCTGATGTGCCCGGGTCGGGTATCCACACTCTAATCTGATGTAGAGGAGGCAGGGTTTGGATAAGCATGGAGTGAGAAAAAGTCGGATAATTTTTATTTGGCCATTTAGTTTTCCTGTCAGCTGTCGATCCTTGCTGTTAGCTTGCTAAGCAGTTAGGTACACCAGGCACGTTACCTATCACAGCACTGTGACAACTTTCAAAAATGGCTGGATTTAAAAATAAAAACAAAACCACTCAATTCAAGGCCATCGATGAAGTTAGCACTGTTCAAATTCTAATACTCAGTAAAATATTGTGTTAATCTGTTCTGTTATTTTACAAATCACCTGCTGCTTCAGTTCATCTCTGTACAAGTCAGTGACTGTGGACAGGACAGTATGGGAGTGCACACGATAGTATAGTAAAGCAACAAGACACAGGAGATGAGAGTACTAAGCACAGAATTAAAGCTTGATGCTGTTTTTTTGTTTTGCTTTTGCTTGTGGGGGGACGGTCACCACTGGCAACTGGCAGGAAAAAAACTAGTTGCAAAATAAAAAAGTTACATGCATCGGTGAACATTACAGCCACCATCTGGAGCCCTGATATCACAAAAGTAATTGAGGAATAAGTGAGAAACAGGCTGTAATGAAAGAAATTCACCTGCTGCACACAGTTGTATAAAACAGCTCATACGACACATATGAAAGTTATGAACCAAGCCAGATATATCTAATGCACAGCTGAGGGTCTTTCATGATGATGTAACTCCAATGGATACCACATTATCTAGAGAGTTCAACTAATGGCTCTGAAATAGGAGCCATCAAGACCAGCCTCTCCATTCTTCCCCCATGGCTCTCCTATGAAATCCATCTGCTGTTAATGAGCAAATGGTCCTGGGCAGATTTATTAGGCAATCAAATTCCCACAGTAACATGAAATCAACTCACAATTTATGCTCTATCAGACAATCGTTGTTAGAGAACAAATGGTGAAAATACAAGATATCAGAATCTACATTATACATAAACAACACAGCCAAAACCTTGTGACGATGGGTCAATCACTCACAATAATTACAGTTGGCACATAGCAGTCTTGTTTGTGATGTAACAGTGGGCCATTTCAGAGGGGTTCCCTTGTTAACTGCTTTTTGTGTAAACATATTTTTTATCAACAAAAAAGACAAAAAGGCTGTTACTGTTACAACATTGTACATCTTGTGGTGACCACCTTTCTTTGTCTCCATATGTGAGACCCAAACATACCATTAGTTGCATTAGCTGTCATTGTCAAATGATGCTCGTTCCCTATAAAATACAGATTGCCAACAGTCTATGACATGAGCTTTCAATTCAGGCAAGTATTTAGGTGGCAGTCAACGAAGAGTGTGAAATGCAGATTATGTCTTTCCCTCGCACAGTAACTCCAACTCCCCAACAGCGCCAATAAATCATGCATTATGCATACATATCTACTAATGTGCTGCTGTTTCTATATCTGGCCAAATACTGCAAAAAGGTAAACTGTATTTCGTTGTGTTTCTGCAGGCAAGACATATATAAAAAAAAAACAGTGGCAAAACTGATGGCAATATGCTGCAAGTCATGCTGTTATTTGTTTTTGTAATATAATCACATTATAGGTCAAGTTTTATTTAGATAAAATTGAAATTTAGATCGAAAATATTAATCAATAGAGATTTTAAAATGAAGATAGTGATGGCAATAATTTACTGAGCTCATCCACTGAGTCTCCTCCAGTGCTGATGGAGAAAGGGAGGATGGCCGTTGAAATAGGGGAAGTGCACTTCACTGCAGGGTTACTTTCACGTTTCATGAGCAAAACATGCTGGCGCAGATGTGTGGCAGGTCTTCAGATGAAAGCTGACAGAGGAGGCTGGAGATGCAAGCCTAAGAGGCACATCACTCTGGACCAAGGTACTGGAGGAGGAACAGGAATCAATAGCTATAGACAGCCTTCGAGTGAGTGAGAGCACGAAAAAGAAAGGCAGAGATAGAGAGACAGAATAAGAGGAAAACAAGGAGAAAAATAGCTGATATGTCAGTATGAGGCAGTGTGCATATCTATGTTCTTATCTGTCAGTGTGCACAAAGGTTTGTGTCAGTGAACCTGGGAGGAGGGAAAATATCTTGGAACAACTGATTCAGAGAAAAGGAAAGAAAATTGGCCAACGGACAAAAGAATAATCAAGGCCTGAGAGAAAAATCAGAAAAAACAAGCCCCATGTATAGGTTTTAAAGCCCAGCATCACTGACAGCTCCCACAACAGCCCTCTTTCTTAGGGCTTGATCCTGGGAGTCCTGCAACTGGCTGTCAGGTTGTTTATGGTTATTTCCTCCAGCAGGTGCTTGCTAATAGCTCCATTCTGCCAGCTCGCTATCTGTCACTAACTAACAAGACCACGTGCATTTCAAAGTGTAATGCATGCAGACAGTCAAGAGATTTCTGTTTTAATCCCCACAGCTTTCATACAGATGTCCATTTAACAGCTAGAATAGATGAATTATTCATGAATCAGTCTCTATACTGTCTCTCTTAGAGCTATCAGAGACCAGAGCAGACCAGCCGCTAACTCAGGTAGAGTCTTTATCCGCCTGTTAAGTCTGATGTGATCCGTACAGCACGGCCAGCAATCAGCTCAGCAAAACACCCCATGTAAAGCTAGTTGAACAGGCTACCTAAAGAGGCTTTGGCATTCAGCCTCTCCAATTGTGGCTGGGCTGTCCTTCAAAACCAGCTCTCAAACATCTTGCTAGCCCTGTTGATGACCTGTGAGGAAAATGAGCTGGTGGATGGATATAAAAAACATTTCTCTGTTCCCGGTGTTAAGGTTTGGATGAGTGGCTAGAGCCTCTCTAATTCCCAGCCAGAGTTAGAGCTGTGAAGTGACCTGGTTTCTGTTACTGATGCCAACATTTCAGCACATCCCGTCTCCCTCTGCTCAGAAAATTTGTTTTCCTGAGGCTAGTGGCCCATATACGGCCCTGTGGGTCCAGCTGGTCATTGTCTGGTCATTGTTTTTAAGCATGAGAAGAATATGTTCTCTCAGCAGAGTTCCATTCAGTCTGTTTATTAGCCCCACTGCATAATGAGGCATGCCTATATCAAATATTGATTTGTTGTGAGCCCACCTAATTCCAAGCATTATGTGCACTGGCAGAGGGCATAACAGCCTCACTATCCAATTCCACTTTCAAAACAAAAACATATTTTTTTTTTCCTTTCTATGAATAGTTTTGATTGAGCAAAACACTGTGAATATCAAATGATCATAGTTTGATAATGTCAAATCATTTTCCCCTGGTTATCCTCAAAACTGTCTATCTTAACCTCCAAACAATGAAAGCAATTTTTGCTACCACTTTCTGTTTGACACTGAAATTGCCAGCAATAAATGAAACTGTGTTGTACTGCTACTGCTAAATTGTCAGTGAAAGAAAATGATCACTTAACCATACACAAAAGAAGAGCAGAAACTGCTCAACCTTCAATATATATTCTCCTCAAACTGTGCCAGTTTGATACATATCAGGAGTTCTTACACACAGTACTTATTATGGTGCCTCGCTTTCACCGTGACATCTACCCAATGCAAAAACAACTTTCTGAGCCACTTTCGCAAGGGATTTGTTCTGACAGCATACAAAAAATTAGAAGACAAACAAGGTCGGTACTGCACTAGCATCTCAGGCCTCAAGTGCCCATCTCAAATTACGGTTAAGAATTAAGAATTAAGAGTTTTAATTATCTTTAGACAATTGTTTGAAAGCAAATATGTAGCGCCTGGCACCAGAAATTAGAGTAAATGTTTAATTAAGACCATTCATTTCACAAATTACAAATCTTGTCCAAATGCTATTGACGTGATTAGGGGGTGAAAGTTCAGAGTTCATTCAGCTGTGCCTTTGAATCAGGATAACACACTGAAAGTAGTCAATAAGCTCTCTCCAAACCTAAAAACCCTTTCATGCCTCACTCTTACCCAAGGATGAAATAATCACATTAGTGGTTTCACAACAACTTCAACCTAAAGCAGCTTGGAGATACTGAATCCATTACAGGCACATGCTTCTAATGGATTCTGGAAAGCCATCACATGGAAATGGATTTTTCCTCAAAACTTCGCTGATCACTGCCCAATAGCAAGCATCCATGACACAAAATTACAAAAATCAAAACCACGCATCACTCTTAGATGCTTTGTGTATAGACAAAAGTTACTCTATGTAACACTGAATCCTTAGTGTTAATATTTGTAGGCATCACTGTTCCTATGATGTGTTTATAAACTGAATGGCACAGCTTTATATGTGAAGAGCCAATCATCAGGCCTGCGGTCCCATAACATGCAAGTTACATAAGCAGGTGACCATTTGGCTTCCTCCCAAACATCTGTGATTTGTGTCTATATTTAACAAACTAAATTGACTTCCCACCACAATTTTCAGCATCAATAACTTCCTAAAGCATATGCTCTTCTTTCAAAGCCCAGCTTAATTACAGTGTTGGTCTGGAAAAAACAAAAATACTCGATACACCTATTTCTGCCTGAGCAAGCAGGTCAATAGACGGCAAACAAATAGCATTAACATACTCATCAGTCCTTGATGCCTTCCATTCTGTAATACTCATTCTTCATTCAGTAACAGAGTACAAAATGTGTAGGAGGCAGATATTATGACTCGGCATGACCCAATTCATTATCCAAGCTAGATGATATCTGATGCTGACCTAATGGAAAGTTTAGTATCATGTCCATGATGTATTCATTAACATATTCCAGACATGTCTTTCACATGCCTGGGAGTATGGCCATATACATGTGTCATGCCAGTGCTGTAGCGGTTTATGCAGTATGACTGTAACTGAGGCTATATATAGCCATTTACACACAATGACACTGCCCACTCCGCTCGCTAACACCCATGGGATCTAGTGACTTAGCCTGGGGGTTACGCTTCATACTGGCTAAAAAGCTCTCTTTGGCAATGGCAGGCGCAGTAGGTGGATGAGGCTGACTGGAGGAAAATCAGTGCTCATAAGTACAGCCAAGAGTGAAGGGGTGGGGCTGCGATCTCTGCTCTGCCACTGAGGGGACAAAATGTCCAGATGAAGCCTAAACACCCTCCACCGTCTTCCCCTCTCAAATATTTCCACATTTTTTTATTTAGTTTTCCAGTCAGTGAAATTCCAGTCTTTACTGTGATTGGTAGAAGAGTAAAAGAGAAATCATCATTGTCCCCTACACTGACATCTCTACAGAAAAAGACCCACACCCCCCCCACCACACTCCAAGATGTCGCAACGGCAGGAACAGGCAAACAGCAGGAGAGGAATGGCAGAAATGCCATCACCTAATCAGAGGATGCTCCAGATTCTTCCTGAGGTCTCCAAGAAGCCTTAAAGCAGTGTCCAGGCCCAGCCGAGGGTATGACACATTTAGGTGATGTGTTTTACCTTCGGGCTGCTGGGCCTTGTGCCAGACCAGCTGCAGAGTAACACATTCACACAAGAAGCCATGACACAAGCAGAGCAGCATCTAAAGTCCGCAGAGGAAAGGGTTGCCATCTTTCCATATATACATACGAATGGTAGCTATTTGCTGAGAGGGTGGCTGTTCTTATTAGGCTTCTGCAGAACAATTGCCTCAGACACTGCATTTTTTCCTCTCTCTTGGTTTATATGTGTCTGCTCCCATCAGGTGCATTTGTCCATTATCTGTTTATCTGTTTTGCAGCAATAATTTGATTTCTGCGTTTTCCCAGCTTAGCTGATGCCTCGCTAATTGAAAATGCTATCAAATACATGCCTCAAATGTAAATAACACTGTCTTATGCAGCAATGCTGTGTAGGCTGCAGAGTGACAGAAAAGTCTGACTAAGGATGCTAATTAGCATTACGTAGAGGAGGAGGGACACAATCTTCACCAGTCAGATAGCCATAGATTAGCTGCTTCAGTGTCTATGTTCACCATAGGAGTATAATATGCTGCTACTTAATTGGCCTTCTTTGTGAAAGTTGATTTGTTACGGTTACCCTAATTTAAGTATATTGTGACTAATGCATAGTCAACCTCTCGACATGTGTGATAAATGCTTCTTCTCTTGACTGATCCCGAAAAAATGATGCTTTTTGCACACACTGAAAATGCATTGTAGGTGCACTGCCTAAACATATCTTATGAAAAGTATACATTTCACCTATTCAAATACATTTTATGTGCACCTTTTTAACAGCAAATTTTTTCCATTCAACTCACCACATCATAATGTCACTCCCAACTGTACTTTTCTCTTTCCTTCTCTCCCTGCCTCTCTCTCCTTTCTCTCCCTCTCAGTCATTCCTCCTCTGTGTGACTGCTCTGCCATATTGACATGGACCATTCTGTCTGCTGCCGAGAAAAGCCAATGCACGTTCTAAAGCTGGCTGGCCTCGCAGGCAAGTATCACTCATATCTAAAGCAAAAAAAAAGAAAACACACAACAAAAAAGCAAAGCACCATGCAAGGGGCAGAAACTTATATTACATTTGCAACAGACACTTAAGACCGGGAGCTGAGGCGACCTTCTCAGATTTCATTTCAGCTGTTTTTTTTTTTTTTTCTTCCTTACTTCCCAGCACAAGTGAGTAATTAGAGCAGAAACATTTCCCCACACACCCAGGGTGTCTGACTGTGGAGCTGCTTTTGTGGTGTAAATGTGCTGTCTATATGCAAGCAAGCATCATCAAAGGTGTTGCTATTGCAAGCACTACTGTTGTCATTTTAAGCCATTCTGCTTATGAGCAGGCAACATCTGACCAGCCAATCTTTGTCATGCCTACAGAACATTATCCACCCACAGTCATGATTCTGCATGTGGTTATAGGCACATTCAAGTGTCATCCAAGAGAATATGGTCATCATATTTCACGTGACGGACACAGGTTCTCTTTCTTTCACACGCACACAGAGGAAGAAAGAGAGAGGGGGGAGAGAGAGAGAGAAAGAGAGAGAGAGAGAGAGAGAGAGAGAGAGAGAGAGAGAGAGAGATGGAGAGCAGCTTCAAATTTCACTCCTAGCAGTGCTCATTAGTGATCTTAAAACTGCAATAAAAAAAAGAACGTGCCATATTCATTACATCCATGAAAATCACCAGACAGGGAGCCCCTTCAGGGAATGATGTGCTTGTCTGTATCTGCTCACAACTCACCTCATGTGAATAATGCCAGTGCCAAGCCTTTTGTCAACGCCTACCTTTTTTTTTCATCAGTTTTCTACACAAGACTTAGTCTACCTCTGTCTGTGTGCCTTGTGTCTTTTTCCAGTGCCAGGTGGCCAGGCTGTCACTGATTAACAACCTAACGTAATTAGCCCAAATATAAGCATAACCATGGAGCCTGATAATTGTATAGCACTCAGTTAGCCCTATCACTTTTCCTCATCTTGTGGGTGTGTGGGTGAAGTGGAGCGTAAAACCCCCTAAACTGAGTTCATTCATCTTTTTATTTGAGGATTTCACCCACCTTTTAGCTGACATAGACCTTTATGAGCTAAATCCAATAGGCTACATTACAGTAAGGCGTATCAGAATTATTTAAGTTAGGAAAAGAGGATATAAAGAGCGGGGCAGCATACGCTTATCTGAAAATGTAACTGTTTTATGCCTTATTTATTAACGGTTGTTTGTTTTGCGATGGTCCCCGCCTGGAGGTCGTACTTTACCCACCATTTATTTACAATGACGTTACTATATGGGCTAGAATAAATACTTCCAAAGTGTTGTAACATGCGAGTCGAGCATATGCCAAAATGTAGTATTAGCTCTTGAAAGTTAGCAGTAAATTCGAGGCAAACACTTCTCCGCTCTGGCGCGTTAGTCATTCACACAACGCCCATCTTCGTCGAGGACATAAAAGAAGAGAAAACACTTTCCCTTTGCCCTTACCGTCGGAGACCTTGAAACGACGACGGCCACGACATCCTGGATTTCTTCAAGCCGGGTCGATGCCCCGTGTCCACTGCGTAAGTCCGGTCCATGTTCCTCGGGCTGAGGTACCTCTCTGTGTCCGAAAAGCCTCTTTGTCTCACGCGGTTGTTCTTGCGCACTACCAGCGCGTGGTGGAGCGGAGACAACGCCGCCTGGTTCTGCTGCCTCCACAGATGTTTGGGCGCTTTTGCACCTCCACCGGCTCCGCTACCGGCGACCACAGGCGCCGTTCCCACTTTGCCACAGGTAGAGTCCATCCTCGCCACGGTTGTTTTGAAATAAATAAATAAGTAGATAAATTATCACTTAGACGAAGAACCTTCAAATGTAAATTACCCGGGGCTACTTTACAGCTTTCGGTTAAAGTGTTTTTGGAAAACAAAAGATAAAATTATAAGCTATTTTACAAGTTTTTTACTTTGTTTTTACAGTTGCGCTGGGTGCCTCAAAGTCCAGGTGTTTGTTTTTGTGGAGCTCATAAGTGATGAGTTTAACTCCATTAACATTATCTTTATTGCCTTGCAGAAACAGATTTGACGTAGCCAAGATAACTGAATCCATTTACTCATCACTTATCGGAGCCCTAAAACTGCCGCTGGAAAGGAAAAGTATCCCTGAGTGAAGCTATAGGAGGAGAACCTGTCTCAGTTTGATTTCCAAATACTCCTTTTTCTGTCCGTGCACGCCCATTCAAGGTGCTTGTGTGATTGCGGCAGGGTTTCGGATATTTCGAAATATTCAGCATTTACAGGACAGTCCACAAGAGCGGATAATCTCTCCCGAATTATACAAACTTCAACAAAGCCCCGCGGTTGTACAGTAACTTTACGCACGTTATGCGTAAAACCAGACATGAGGTAAGGCAGTCTCAACAGTTCTTCCCCTCTCAAGTCCTCTGCAGGATCCAGCAGCCACGAAATATAGGAAACAACACGATAAATTAAACATGAGAGACCCACCCCAAGGCACCTCCTCTGAATCCTCCATGAGTGAAAGGACGTGGGAGAGGGCAGAAACCAGGTAGCCAAATGTAATAACATGAACCACTTTTATGATCCATTTCTTCAAAATAGAAAAGGGGTTTCTGCTAAAAAGGAAATAAATAGTTTTTGTCTCAAGTATGCAATATGTCTTCAGTGGAACATCAAACTCTCTGAAACAAAGCATTGGAGTAAAATATCAACAGAATCAGGATATATGGTTTGTTGTTTGTTGTTGAGGGTCTTTACAGGGCATACAGCTGCACTGCTTTGACCAAGGAATAGAGCACAGTGCAAAAATCCAATCAACTATTACATCTCCCTTCCACAGCATTTGGTAAATTTGTGTGCTGTGTTCCACTGAAGGGGCGTTTTCTTTCATTCCTCTTCGGACACTTTCAAGCCCAGTTTTATGAAACCTAACTAGATGGGGAATGCAATTTCTCCTGCACCAACAGAGGGAATGTAATCTTCTGAGAAACTAGTTGGTTGAAAGCAGAAGTGGAGGCTAAGCGTAATTTAGACACTGGGTGGGGGAATCATACAGAGCAAAATGAAAACCAGAATAGAAATGCTATTCCATATAAGCGACTGACGTATGGACTTGTAGAAACTGATTCATTTACCAAACTTAAATATTGAGTAATGAGTACTGATGCAATCTGTTCCATACAGTCACTGATTCATTCATTCATTTATTCATTCATTTTCCATACCCGCTGACTTCTGTTAAAAATCACTGAGGGGCCAGAGTGAATCCCAACATGCAGTGAGACCTTCACTGGAACAATATATTGTGGATTGATGCACATTTGCACACCTTGAATGCTTTCCACTAGGCAGTAAAATTCCTAATTTTGTGAGCTGCAAACATCTGTAAATCCTGTCAGCAGTCAGCACGACATGAAAAGGTCTTTTAAGCCAATAGGTGTTCTTTAATAGCATAACAAAGACAATGAATCTCCATCATGTTCTGTTTGTTGCTTTCAAATCAATTAGATTGATATTGTTTTTATCTAAATCACACTTTTTACTGCCACAGCGGGCCAATTTCCCTGCAGGGATCATTCAAGTTTCTTATCTAGTATTAGATTGTTAGCTTGGCAATGATTGAGTAAATTCATATTTCAAAATTAGTAAAGACTTGTAATCTTTGTATGTGTGACATTATTTTAAAAAAAAAAACAAGCAATTTTTAGTTGTTTTCTCATATCATGGTCTTGTGCAGATGTTGTATTTTGGTACTGCCCAAATATTGGTGCAATGCCCCTGAGTTTAGATAAATGCAACAACATAGGAGAATATCTGCTTTTGTATTATTATTAATATTACTATTATTATTATTATTATTATTATCATGACAGCATTTTTGCTCACCTTTTAGCTAGTTTGTCAGCACAACCCAGTACTGATTGTGCTTACTTCACAAATATATCCAAAAAGTTATATTCCCTGACTGTACTTCAGTTAAAAAAAAAAAAGTTGATCTGTAGTGCAGGTAAAACTCTCAGAAGTTCTCAATCAATGCAAAACTTCAACCAAAAATGGTGTTGTAGTTCAACACGGGCAGGAAGCACTGATCTAAAATTAAAAACTGTATTGCTGACGATGTAATAAACAGAGAAGCCACCGTGATGCCATACTGGTGCACCCTACTCTTTATCACAGAGGTATTATTATCACTTAATCTATAATAGCTCTATCAACCTCTTTTGAAGTTTTCTCCTTGTAATGATTTCCCATTCATCATGACACACCAATGAGTCACACACAGCTAATACTCACAGCTGTTCAGCTATGAATATTATTGAAGGAAATGACAAAAATACACCTTGCATTTTTAGTTTACCTTTATTCATCAAGGCTTGTCACCCCAGTCATTACACCGACAGAGCAAAACCAAACTGTACATGTAACACAGTGAATAAACGACTCCCTTTTTGCTTGTTAGCTGTATGCAAAGATCTAAGTTAGTCCCATAGTAGTGAATGAGCTCATTGGCTGTTAGCCTAGCTGCTAAATTATGCTAACTTATTTTGTTTAAAAATGAATGAGATGTTCTGTGAATACTGCATTTACCATTAGACAGTGGAGCTGGGCAATATGGACAAAATCAACTATCACAATATTTTGACTGAATACGTTTATGTTGATTTTGTGACAATATTGAAGGGATGGTGCTTTTACACAGTGAGATTTTGAATAAACCATAATCAGTAATGTGGATTCGATGACCAAGCAGATACAGGTAAATAATAGAATGCCTGGAGCAGTCTATTAAGTTCAGAAAGCGCATGCGTTTACTGTAATGCCAACACTTATATTACAATATCCAAAATGTCAGATGATATCTCATCTTATATCACTATATTGATATGATAGCCTATAGATATATTGTCCAGCCTTATTAAATAGGAAAACCTGAACAATCTATACAGCCTACAATAATGGCAGATCAATACACCTTACATGGCACATATTCTGCTTCCTTTGGGCATATCAGTCTGGCAGCTTAGCCACTTCTGGTGGCTTCAGACTTAGTGGGCAGTCTATTATTGTGTTATCCATCCAAATTATAGTATTGATCAGTTAGAGGAAGTTCACAGTTCACTCAAAATACAAAAAAAACATGTATTTTCCCACTACCACCTAGTACAATCTACACATCCAGATAGTTTCTGTGTGATTTGGCGAGGTTTCCAGACTGTCTTTGCACCCCAGTGCAAATGGGCTCTATGGATATTGTTTTGTAGCTCAAACCATCAAAATATACATGAGTAAAACTCAACAGCAACAGCTCTTTCCAAAAACAACGATGCAGATACATGATATAATCCATAGCCCTCAGAGCGAAGAGTCTCATGGGAACTATTCAGCTCCAAACCCTATCTGTCCACCCCACAAGAGGATGAATTTGGGGTGAGTAGATACATACAGAGAGGAAACCTCACCAAATCACATAAATTATCTGGATGGACAATAAGTAGCCTTTGCTGACACAACCGTAACTGTAGAACATGTGTTGGGCTGTATGTATTGTGGAGGCACTCAGAGCTGTTAAGTATATCAGCTTACAAAGTCTCTAACGGGGCAATGAGCCAGAGCTGTTAGAGGTACAGAGAAAGGCTTTGCTCATTACTGGAGCAAGGATTATAAATAAATGCCAGCATTTGTAGTGTCCTTCAATATGGAGTATGCTTGTGTTGGAGTTACTTTGTTGACATTGCAGAGGTAAATGAATAACTAGTGTACTATTGTGTGCTGCTTATGAGCTGGCTGGTGCAGAACTATTGCACATATTCTCATTTAGCCACACATACACACACAAAGTTAGTGTCAGCGAACTCACTCAAAAGTTGCAGTTTGAACATTTAAGTCGTGCTGCATGTATTCCATCCTTAATGCTTCACAACTGTATTTCTTTCCCTCCACTGTGCTGAATTATAGATGACTCAAGCTTGAAGCAAAGTTAAGATGTATGGCCTTTGTTAAAATTCTCCCCATCACACATTTTCCTCCCTGCAGTCCATTTTTACTCAGAAATTGCTTATACTTATTCTCTGTTATGACACCTAGGAAATTTGCTCAATGTGGTGCTAAGTTGAAAACATGACTGAACTAGGCTGCAGTTTGAAGTGAGTAATAGTACAACGTGCTCATCTCAAACCGTTTTTCACCAAGAAAAATTTCCCAAATTCATGGTTAGTGTATACATTTTCTTTGGAAATAGAAAGGGCTAAGTATGATAGTATAAAACAATTAAGTAATCAAAGCTACAGATGTCGTTGAGCATATTCTTTACTGAGCAATAAAACACCTAGCCTATTTTTTCACATCATGTTGTTTTCTTGGTGCTACTGGCAATAGAGTTGAAGAATAAGACAACAAAAGATGAAAACTATTGCTTTTGGGTTTCTGCTCCATAGCCCTGTAGCTGTCTAGACAGGAAAAAGCAATGACATCATAGCCATTGAATATAATCTGCAGGACGCTCTGAAATAGAGCAGAATGACAGATCTGTCCTGCCTTTGTCTTCCATCACATAATCAGACATTTCCCGTTTCAAATTACCCACCCAATGCATTTAACCAACCAATGTAAAATCTGAATTTTCAAAGAGTGCCAAAAACTATCCACATGAGAATAGGCTGCCCTTTTCTAAAGTTAAACTAAAGTTCGCTGACAATTACTGAGGTGGGATGGGCTGCCTCTACATCAGATGCCTGACACTTACTTGGCCTTATCACAAATACCGCAAGCAATTATTCAGTATTGACTATGTATCTTGGTGATGAATGGCAGTTTCTCTCCATATAACAGTGGTGATACAGTAGGCATTGTTTTGGGTGATGGTGATGAGCAGTGCCACTAGCTATAGACAACAGTGTGAGAAGCAGGGTTAAAAATATATTCAGTTGTTTCCTGGCATCAAGGTGTTTCTGTGATTAAAGCAGTATTTCTTGGCCACGGCTGCCTATCAGAGTTGCCATAAAAGTCACTTAGTGTATCTGCCCGAAGATGTAATTTCGTACTGCGTTGCATGCCAGCTTTTCCCATTCCTTATATAAAAAAAAAGTCTAAAAGTTAAACATTTCCTTCTTGTTTAAAGTCTGCTCACGCTGTCTTGTAACACATTTTCTGATTAAAGTCCTTTAACAAACTTAGGCTTTATTAATAAGCTGCTCAACCCCCCATTGTTTATTCGTTCTGTGAGACACTGCAGGCCCCGTCATCCTTGGCAGCGGGAGAGAGGGACACGACAGGAACATGCAGGAATAAAAGAGTGAGGTGATGCATTTTTTTCCTCCTGTGGTGTATGCCGAGCCGCTGGACAGTGTAATGCAGATAGCAAGTTGTTGATGAGTCAGAGATAGAGCCTTCTCAAGCATGTCGTCACGATCAAAGACACGACAGAAAAGCGGCACTCGTTTGCTTTTTGATTCACAGGTAAACACTATCATCTACTTTCATTTACAACATCTAACCATGACCTATAACCAAACAAATATATATATCCCTTCTATTGACAGATATGTTCCAGTACTGAACTAAAAATGTAATCTCTGTCCAAACCCTTCAGTAGGTACAATTATGACTTCGCCTTTTGGTCTTTGTACCATCTTTTTTGGTATTTTGTTCGGAGTCTCCCTGTCTTCTCAACGAGTCAAGCTGCTCGGTGATTTAGCATCTGTCTCTGCCAAACTTCATTTCATCTCCTCTCCTCTGATCATAAGCTTGCTTGGGGAAAACCATGATTGGCAGGGCCTCTGAGGCACTTTGTCACTGTGATGTCAGATACTTGAGAAAGAGAATTGGGTGTGATTTTTGCTTTAGGTGTTGCACGCTCATGTTTTTCAAGCATGTGGGAGATTGCGAATGCCCACCAAAAATAACGGTGCAAACTACATGTATCATATTTGATACAGCATAGCAAAGTTTTGATAATTCAGGGCCCATTTAGGGAACCAACATTGAACTGAGGGCCACCCAAGAAAAACAGAATAAATAAAAAAAATCCCAAAACAAGTATTTTCTTTAACAGTCTGAATGCTACGGGAGGAGAAAAAAACTCACATTTGTCCATTTGTAGATGTTTTAATGACAAAGGAAATGTAAAATTAAAAAACAATTTGTAGTTAATGAGGCTAAAACTGAACAGATTTCTGAAAACTGAATTCTGGGTAGTTAACCCTCTTTTAAATTGTTCAAGCTTAGTTGTGCACTCCTCGCCCATGAACTTGTCATACATTTTATCACTGGTATCAAAATGGAGTTTTATGTTAAACTCCTTGCACATTGCATTCACCCGCTTGCAGATTAGGCACATCACTTAATGTGGCCCTTGAGGTACAACAAAGTGTCATCCACACAGGATCCTGCAGTCCAGCAGAAACACTTTACCCCCATTTATTTTGAATGGGGGTAGTCAGGAAGAGTTCAGCAGGGTGCCAGTGGTACATACTGCAGGGTGAACTGGCAAAAAGACACAGGAGCTCAACCTTTGCTGGAATGCAAGCAGGCTATGTAGTGACACACCCACACTGCCAGGCAATGCTGCGGTAAATCACCGGATTCTGTCAGAATGCCACCAAAGTATTGTCTCCATGTCTCCTGAAACGTCCTTTTCTCCTCACTGACACAACATTTTTTGCACAGTGGCCCCAGCTCCTCCATCACTAGCCAGCTAACGTACCTGCAACAAAGATGTAATCTGTCTTGCAAATTGCCACACAACCATTCCTAACTTGACAGCTTAGCCTGGAAGGGGCATATTTACTATTCTTACTTTATTTACCATACTTACCAAGCAAAGTACTGTGTGATGAAGGCTGGTTTAAAACTGTAGGCCTATTGGAAGTGGACCAAATTTAACGCATGCATTTAATCGCATCGTGGGCCACCAGAAATGTTTCGAAGGCCTGCCATTGACAGTGCCTGCTGTGCAGTAATACGCAGCTAGTTGCTATAATCTCAGACGTTTTGAGATACCTCCTGCTATATAGTATGTTGCATTTGACAAAAGGGATTCTGTCATGAAAAAAGTTTGGTTCCTGCACAGTTTTAAAAATTGACTTCAAAAAGACTTGTTTATAATCACATAAGAGTTTTTCATCAAATTCAGAGTGTGAACTGTATATACTCTTGGTGGTAAAGGTTGGACCTTTGTTAAAACAAGAATCAATGCCAATTCTAGAGTGTAATTTTCTGGGACTGGCTGCTTTTATCCTGCTGATCATTTCTCAGAGGGTAAATTACATTCCCTGTGTCAGACTCCCTCAAGCCTGTAGTCAGTCAGAGATAATGTATACAAATCTTAAAAAATACTACTAAAAATAATAATAATGATTAAAAAAAAAAAAACAACAACAACATGCACATTAGGGGCAGGGAATGAAGACTAACCAAAAACAACATCACTGATACATGTCTTGAACACAACATCACTTCATTTGCCTCTGCTTTCCTTCCTGCGGCCCTTACAGACAACAAATGTTGCATTCAGATCACAGAGTCTGACACTTAGCTGGGGATGTGGCCTTAGTCACTACAGATGACTATCGATCCACCAAACCACTCCACTCAACTGCCCCAACTCTAATTACTCATTCCATTAAATACATTTGTACGTGAGCACAAACACACACACACACACACACACACACACAGCCACCCCTACCTGCTAGTCTCAGCAGAGGTGATGGCAATGAGTGGTGGGGTGCGTAGTGGCAGTGTGGTGGGCCGTGGTGGCACTGTCACTGTGTCTGGCTCTGGTTTGCGATCACAGTAGTATTGCTCTGCCTGTCTGAAGGCCAGAGGGGGCAGCTGGACGGTTCGACACGACAGCCTCCTTACCAGGAACGGCTCCATGCAGGTGACCGGCCCCGGCTCTGGGGAATCTGATGAATCATCGGACACCTGCAGGGGAAAAAAAGGAGAAGAAGCGAACAGAAGGAAAAGTCAGTCAAGCAAAGGAGTGGTGGAGAGCATTAGACACTCAAGTGGATGGGAAGAAAGGACAGCAAGGAGAGGAGAAGCTAGACAAGAACCGATGATTAGAATCAGAGTGAGAAAGGATGTTTGACAGACTCCTCATAGAAAGGGATTAGGGAGGATAGCTAAGAAATTACACAATGCAAAACAGAATGAATTGCAGGGATTTAGAAGACAAAGGGAAAGGATATAAGTGAGGATAGCTAGTTTTTAGGATTACAGAACTAGGCTGATCTGAGGAAGTCTTTCGACGTCTGTGTTGCGAAGGGAGAGTAACGTGGTTTGTGATCACCGCTGAACGTGTTCAGTGGACAAATGCCAAAAGTTAGTGCCGTATTAAGCTAGTTTATCGGGACCTTTGTGATGATTAGGGCTGAGGCAAGAACATCCTAACTCTCCAACTTCACAGTCAGTATACATGAACCAATACCTGAGAAAAATGCAGAAGTCGGTCCATAGCACTAGCTAAGCAAGTGATCCATCCAAGGTAAGCTGAATGCACCAACAATGGCTTAACTTACTGCAGAAATTTGTTTAAAGGGTGTAAATGTGTAGTTTACTGAAATCACATTTTATCATTTCTGCGTTCCAAAGTCCTCAAAATTCATACTGTTATCTCGTCCTGCCATTTGGGGCCGCCAACATACCAAACTGCCTTGTACAGTTTGTGCAGAAAATTTAGCCAACTGTGCATGGAATAGAAACAACGTTGTGCAGCACACCGGTACCTCCTCGCTTTTCTTGTCTCTCTCTCTCATTATCAAATAAAGCAGAAATGCCCAAAAAAAAAAAAAAAATCTTAAAAAAAAAAAGAAACCACTGTAGACGCAGGACAGTGTATGTCCGTCATTGGATGCCATTTGGCATTATGTGAATTTCGGATTGGCAAAATGTAGGTCTGTGCTAGCTTGCTCTAGTTGAGCTCAGTCCAACAGCCCTCTAAATCAAGCTTTGTCTGTATTTACTTGATATTTTATTTTTTTTATTTTGTTTTCCATGAGAATGCATTTCATTACATGTTTTAAGGGAGAGAATAATGTATCTAAGGTTGTGGTTATGTTAATCTTTTTTTTTTTTTTTTGTGCACTTGCACTTACTATATGCATTACTGCACTTAGGATTAGCCCTAAAGTAATACTTAATAATTTTGTTGTTTAAATGTATTTATGTTTGCATATAAATGGCTTTGGATATGTAATTATTAGCATACCAAGAACAATAATCTGACTAAGAAACTTTTGAAGACTGTTAACATTCATTTTGAATCCTTAAACTTTAATGAATACTATTTTCCATATTTCCATATCCAATATTTTCCAGGAGTAGTCAAAAATAAAGATCACAAACTCTGGTTGGTGCCTTGTGGTGCTACATCTACATCTATATTAGACATCTGTGGGGAGTCAGAACCTGAAAGGTATTAGAAAATCTCCCAAAAGAGAGGAAAAGAAGACAATTATAGATGGCAAGTGAGAATGTGGACTGAAATAAAAACAAACGTTACTGTGAGAGAGGTAAAACACAGTGGATTAGAGGTAGGACACAGGGATTGTTGATGGGACTGTCAGAGGTTGAAACAGAACACCCTGAAGGGACACATAGTGTGGGACACACAGGGTCACTTGAGGGGAAAAAAGAGGCACCTCAAAGTGAAAATAACATAATGCACACAAGGTCAAGAAAGGAGAGGGAAAAAACAACAGACAACAATTTCAGAAGGCATAGAGCGCATCTAGGGCATCTCAAAGCTGAATTAGTGCATATCCCAGATGTGACCAGTGAGGGAGAGAAACTCATTCTACAGCCACAAGACCCTTGAGGGATCACACCAGGCGGTCAGTGTCATATAAAGTGGTTATCAGAGCAGTTTATTCTGTTGTGATGGAAGCAACAGAGCCTTTTGTTTGTGTCTCAAGTCAAGGCTTCAGATTTTAAGATCAAAGTTGCTGAGGATTCATGTACCTGCGAATCCATTAGGAAACTTCAACCTCTTGGTATATAAATAAAAAATGCATTAATCCATGCAAATTATGTAGTGTAATATGCAAATTGCTACTTTACTTGCACTGCACCGGTCTTACACCTTGAATGAGAACTGAATAATTTTCTCTTTTACCGAGCACACAATATACCCAACTCTGCAGGACAAAAGTGAATAGAGACAGACAGTTCAAATATGCATTGTTTCTTGTAGGCTATGCATTCCTCAAGCCCTGAGGGACAGCAAGGGAATAACCAGTTATTTGCATATCAAATGATTCCAGGAGTATCTTCGACCCAGGATCCAAACACACACATACGCAGAGCACACTGGTGAGGCAGCATGATAAATTGAGGCAGACTCCATGGCATTAATCTTGTGGGAAGTTTTCATTTGTTTTGCATGATGAACAAGGCTTTCCCATTAAGTAAGGGTCAACCATTAGCATCCGCATGCCAGTTCTTTTACAGTTAATACAGTATGCCTTTTTACAATGTAAACGCCCATGGCCTACCCCTCTGGCATTATACAGTCTATATTATCTTAAATAAACAGTGCAGGTAGTGGCACTGGGTTACCTAAACTTGTATGCTGAAACCGCCCAACAGATGTCTGTTCAGCTGACCCATAATGCTAATCATAGCAAGTTCTGACAATTAACTTCACCTGCTTGTTTTTGTTTGCCTCATAGTGTGGCACAGGTTTTGTTGATAGATTTGCTGTGCCAGGCAAAGGTGTTCAATGGTACATGGGGGCCTGGGGCAGCCTGCTGAATAAAAACATCTATTCACCCTCCAAACCCAAACACATGAATTATCCAGGCTATTAGCAGCGTGCACTGCCCCTTATGGCATTGTAGTGCTCTATTAGAAGAGGCTCTACAAACACTGCCTTTTGTGTGTGTGTGTGTGTGTGTGTGTGTGTGTGTGTGTGTGTGTGTGTGCGTGAGAGAGAGAGAAAGAGAGAGAGACAGAATGTCCGGAGCTGGTTTCATTAAACTATCTTGTCTACAATACATCTAAAGCACCAAAAGGGTTTTCAGGAAATGAGATTTTCACCTGGAGGTCCAGAGGGAGGGGACAAATAATGGAGATTTCTCAAAAGCTGTGACGCCATGATGAGGAGAAGAACTTCACCCTGGCATTTTTCAAGAAAACACAGGTCTCCCCTCTTTTCATTGTCATGATTATTTTGCCTCACCCTCCATCATACTGATCACGCTCCAATCCCCCTGCCTCATCACCACCTTTCCACCCCTTTATCCATCAAGATGCCAATCTGCATTGAGGAAGCCACTGAGTCTTTCATTCCCACATAATTACCCATATTAGAGTCCTCACTGTTGATGGTGGCTTACAGGGAAAGGAAATGGGGGACTGGCATCATTTCTTCAGGCTGAAGGTAAAAGAGTTTGACAGAATGACTCAGTGAAGTTAAGTCAGCAATAACCTCCTTCATTGGATTGGTAAAAACACATAATGAACAAGATTAGGGGAGGCTAGTGTAGGTTGTGCCACTCAGAATAAGGTGCAAAATGCAATAATATGCATGTTCAAATGTGCAAAAGACCACCGAGGTTCAAGACTGTTGTTGATTTTTATGAGTTACGCGGCTGTTCGTTATGGCTGCTAAAATTTAGACGTCTGAGAATAGCCAAGCATGTCTGGCCACTCTGATGTGTTGCAAGGTAAATCCCATTCCCCCACTCCCCAACACACGCACACACACACACACATAGCCAGGCTGATGCCAGCTGTGTGGGGCGGTCAGTGAGGTGTTAGAAGGCTAATACACAGGCATTACAAGCTGTTGAAGACCTGGACTCATTCACTCAGACTGGAACAACATCATGGCAAACATTTATGGAACTAATAGCTGGACTTCACATTTCTTGTTCAGGTAAGCAACATATGTGTACAGCAGCATAAGTTACAATCACCTAACCAAGCCCCAGACAAACAAAAAGCCCCATAAGACAATGAGGCAGTGACATAAACAGCTCATTCACAACTTAGTTTGTAGCTGAGTCTGCCATCCCACAACATTTTCAAACTGAAATTCAGAGAACAAACAATCCAGATGTAGGAGTTAAATCCACTGTTGCAGTCATAAAACACACTTTTTTCTTTACTTTTGATTTTCAGCCGGTGACAACTAACACTGACTCAGTAGAACATACACTATGCTGAGTGTGTGTGTGTGTGTGTGTGTGTGTGTGTGTGTGCGCGCTTACAGAGTTTGTACTGACAACACCACCTACTGGTCAAAAGTGCTTGCTCAGTCAGTCCATTACATTGAGAGATCGAGAGCTGGCACATGTACGCAGCATGGCTAAAAAAATGTATATATTATACTTTGTATTCCTTTTAAGTAATGGTATATACAATTGTGTCAACTATATTCAAAGTAATTCACGCTTGACATAAAGTGGCAAATTGCATTCTGTGGGCTAAGGGACCCTGTTATATGACATTAATTTTATGCTTAGGTGAATTGTTTGTGACAGTTACTTGCTCATTAACTTTTCTCCAAGTGGGGACTCTTAAAGGAGTGGGATTTTGACTTATGGCTTCATAAATCTGGTTTTGTCGGTCTGCAGGCTGCATCAAGTGAATGTATGTGCTTGTGATTGTATTTCATTTTCCTTGAGAATGTCATTAGTTTTAAGCGAGAGACTAATCTGTCTTACATACATTACATTATTTCATCCATAAAATGCCACTCCATAAATAGTTTAGGCATTTATGTTAATTTCATTAACATGACTTCATTTTGCATGACTATAAAGACAGCTTTTGTAATTTGTTTGCCTTTGCACAGAGGAAATAGGTTAATCCATTCAGGAATGAGCAGCAACAAAACTGTTTACCTTCAACTCAAAAGTTAGAATGCTAATGTTGTTTGCCTTTATTGCAGTCAGTAATAAAGATTACAGATTTTTAGTTTGTGTCCTGTGGTGTTATTTTTCTGAACTCTGTTTTAGACATCTTGAGGTGAGTCAGAACAAGAGCGTTAGAGTTATTAGAAAGGCTCCCTGAAAAGTAGAAAAATGAATTGGGAAATAAAAACAAAAACAAAAAACAATAAACATGCATGTCACTGCAAGTAGAGATAAAAAGACAAATGCATTAAAGATAGGACACAGACTGTTGATGGGGATCTGAAGGTTATAAAACACCCTGAAGAGAAACATAGTGGAGAAGTGTGTGTGTGTGTGTGTGTGTGTGTGTGTGTGTGAGTGCCTTCACTGTTGATTATACACATAGTCCTCAATTTTCACTCTCTTGTGCTCACTCTGCTAATGCCCTAAGTGGCTCCTTATGATAAGTGGGATCATTGAAAGGTTAATTGGTCTGCTGCAACTCGTCACTGGTGCCTTTGTACTTCATGTCCCATTTGCCGTCAGGTACTGTTTGATGATATGCCCTCAGATATTCTAAAGCAAATCAAAGAGGCTTTCCAGGAGAAATATCTAACAAGTGCTGAATTTCAGCAGTAGTCTTACTGGACATAGCATCGGATTTAGGGGCTTGGGCGGATGAGAAGAGTTCAGATATATAGCTCATGTTACAATCTGGATGTGGAGACTGAAATTCTAGAGACAGCATCACGGATTTCCTTTATAGCTGACATTCTCTCTCTGTCCTATCCCTCTGCTGCATCCTATATTTTAAATCCATGAATAATGTTCAAGGGTCTTACTCTACCGCAGGCTGTCACTCTTGTATAACAGAGACAGTTTTATTTAAAAAGACCGCTTCCCTTCCATGGAAAAGTGATTGTGCTCAATCCTCACTTCTCCAAGTGCCCCAACTGCCTCTGACTGGGTGACTGCAGAGCACAAATTGTGTTCACACAGTCTACTCCTGGGAGTTTGTTTTATAACAGCCAGGGGCGTGTGGCCCATTAAGGTCACAGGGGTGCTGTTCCTCCTGTAATTCCAATCGTGAAATACATATTTTAATGAAAAAGTTTTTGTTATTGTTGTGTTGAGTCATTATATAAATTTCAGTTGTTACTCACACATAAATCATACATTTTTACAGATACGTGTGATGACTAATGAAAACACACTGCCTACAGTCTTTATCTGTTTGCCAGAGGACATACTTCTCTCTGCCCAGTGGTGGTATGCGTGTAATATCGTCATCTTTTCCTGGGGGTTCCTGATTGGTTGACGTTGCACGCAGGCAGAAAAAGTAAAGCCAAAGCAATGTTGCCAGATTGGGCGATTTTCCACCACAGGAAATACAAGTGTATCAACAACTTTTCCCATATTTATTAATATAGGTGCTGATGAAGGACATTATGCGCCAATTAGATCAAGATACAATTTAACAGATGCATGGTTTGTCCAAAAATGATACTCAGGCTGCTTAAAGAAGTTGCAAGCTCACTCTGTTGGCTATTAGCTAATACCAAGCATTTATATCAAAACCAAACAATATTCACAGGACAAATTCATGTTTTGATTTTGTGTCGTGTCTGATCAGTATTTTGTCTGAGGAATATTGCACAGTGATGTTAACTTACATTTTCAGCCTCTCAGCTTCTTCACCTAAAATATGCAGCTGGATCAAAGATTTAAGCTGGATAAATTTGAAAACTTTTTTTTTTTTTTTTTTTTACTCTGTTTTGGCCTTCAGTTCACTCTAAGCTGATGTTTTCCATCCATACAAATAAGTTTTTTTGAAAACACTGCAAAGTGCGTTGTAAATTTCAAATGCCAGCCTGGTATTGTAGTGGAGAGGAGGAAAACAGCTTTTTGAAAACGCAGACAAAGGCTTGTCACATGATCCAGGCAGTAGTCTAGTATCAAGCACGCACAGGCAATGTGCATCCTGGATAGAGGGAGTGTTTTAGTTTCAGTGTTGACTGTTGGCTTTGGGAAAACTAACTGCACAAAATGCCCAAAACACAAAACTAAAATAAGGCTTCCAGAATAAGGTACAGCAAAAACCCTAACACACACACAAAAAAAACTTTCCACTGACTGTCCATAGCATCTGAGTGCTGGGTGTGTGTCTCTGTCATGGATGTTGAGTCAATATGTTACTGAATATTGTGCTTACATGCAAGACTTATATCAACTTTACATCAAAGGTATGTATCAACTTTTAAGTTACCGGAGAAGAGGAGATATGCAGGCACTTAATTTCCATTCTTCTGCTAGCCCCTACAATCAAGGGGCTGTCGTGACTGCGGTGATTCAAAATCTTCACAATCAGCTAGTTTTTCAGAGATCTGCACTCTGAGTGTATCCTTCTAGTTCACGATCTTTTCCTTGGGGAGAGCGGCATGCTGCTCTTGATGAAAATTCTTGGTAAAAGAAGATATTTAAATTTGCAGGTAGTTCAATATTAGTTTCGTTCAGTTATCTTGCGGTCTTCAGTTATCAGATCTCACTTATTCATGTGAGGACTGAGAGGCATCGCCATTTTCATTCATTTCATTTTATTCCCTTTATTCTAATTCACTCCTCTCTTATTGCCTTCCTCACTGACTTTTCTTGAGAGCTTAACCCAAGGGTGCTGGACCCATTTTTATTGTTCTGTCCTTTTCCTGGTCCTATACTGTGAATCACATCTGTGGCATCTCCATTTATCAATCATTCTCCATATTGAAACATTTCCATTTTCCACATGATGATCCTCTTTTACTGATTTAAAACACACCCTCTCTATTCCTCTAATTTTAAATGTAATTTTTTAAATTGACATTATTTTACTGATTGGTTTCACTGACTGACTGCATCATTTTATGGAGTAGTACCATTTCTGTTGATAGATGCCATTCTACTATATTCATTCCAAGTTTCATCTCTTCAATATTTCCACTTACTGATGCATCTTTTATTGTAAATGCCATTTTGCATTTACGGTTTGCTTACATTTTTCTGCTTGTTCAGTTGTTTTTATTTTATCATTAGTTCATTTCACTTCTTTGTATGTAATCTTTGCATATTTGAAAATGAGTGCTGGTGCTCTCAACGTGTCTTCCGAGAACTAAATAAAGGTTGAATGAATCTTGCATGATTTATGGTTTAATTTATATTAATCGGCCTATTCTATCTGCAAACAAGAAGCCCTCTCATTTTAACAAACAGAATACTTTATTAGTGCTTTCTTTTGTTCTGTTAACCTTTTGTGAGATCAAATTCCTCTGGGATAACTGCTGAATATCAGCTAGCTGTTGCATGTTAATTGCATCTCAATTGTGCTTTTTCACTGGAAATAACTGGACAAGACAACAGGCCCTGAAGTGTTTTGAGTTTAGTTCATTTTCTAATTAGGCTCATAAAAAATAAGCTCATAGAAAAAGGGGTATGAGATCATTTGTATTCAGTTCCCATGTCAATGTCTGAAGAGTTTTCTCCCTTGATTCAACTTCTTTATCTCCCTGCAGCCTATCCCACCTCCAGCATACTCTGTAAATATCTGAGCATAACCTAAGGCTGGCTGAGAGGCTTTCCCATCATTGCAAAAATGTCACCACCATTTCAATATCTGTCAACATTATATTGATGTATGTTACATCATAGTATATATCATATTGCAGCCTCTTCAGCTCCCTGTAACTCAAATGCCACTCCCATGGGTGCATTCATCATTGGTGTGTGGTCAAGCTTTGTTCAAAACCACAGAATTTTATTTAAAAGTCTAGTAGAAAGCCCAAGGTTTCTAAAGATCAAAAAAAAAAAAAAAAAAACAGGACATACCAAATATGTCCTGCTGAATTAAAAGTGTAAAATGTGTAAAGATATGCACATCTAGATATTTGCAGTTTCATGGAATTTATTTATTTATTTATTTATTTGACAGGGACAATGCAGTCAAACATAGTTACAGGCTTGCAGCTGATGTGATGCATATAGAGTTTATAGCTAGTGCTAATTCTCAACTCCAGTCCCTGGTTGGGCTCTTCCACAACATTGGAGTACAATACAAAATATACGCAGCATCAATTCAACTGATGCTGCAGCTATACAACAATGGCATCTTGAATTTGAACATTTGACTCAATGTATGCATCATGTAGCTTAAATGAAGCGTTATAAGCAGCAGATACAGAATATGTATGTGACATTGTCATTCAATATGAAAACAATGTAACCTTAAAGGAAAATCCGATGGAAAATTGGAGTTCAAGAGGTTAAAGACACTGAATTTGAACTCATATTCAGAAGATGCGTCAACAAATAGGAGCACGGTCTGAGTTCAATACATGGTCTGGTCATGTGACCATGCCAGCATCAAAACTTCAGAGCGAAACTGGCTTTAGCCGAGTCATCATAGTTTAAGTTACTGATCACAAACACTCAAGGGATTATATGACAGTAAGGGAATATATCAGTCATTTTGTCATCAGTTAGAGCCGGAGGCAACCGCCACACAACTCCAGTGAGTGCAACCCTTCATCTTCATTGCCATCATTCATCTCTGCTCTCTGAATTTAGCAATTGATTTTATCAGAGAATCTTAAATGGATTCTGGGTAGAGCCCAGGAGCGCTGAGAGGAGTGACTGGGAGCGAGGTTAACACAGACAAAAGGAAGAGAGCGAGGGAGATGAAAAACAAAGATTGAGATAGAAGGGGATGGAGTAAATCACCTGGTTGAGAAAACAATTTTGTCCCACCATTTATCTGCTGGTAAATATCTAGCTCTTCACTCTTTGGAAACTGACAGTGCAGCTGAACCAAAGGAGGGAAAAAAGGAAGATTTATCTACAGGTTCACTTTGTTGATAGGTTTCCTCTCTCTTCTTACTTCCCCCATCTGAATGGCACTGGCACCGACAAAAACAGATAATAGTGGAGCAGACTAATTTATTTTGGCCTGTTTTGATATCCACGGATCATGTTACTCTGCAATCTGTAAGTCTCTAGCAGTCATGGGTTTCCAGATGCCAGCTCAGTAAATGGGTTGGTGTAATAAAAGTGGTTTATTTCTCCTTCCTTGGTGAGAGTTATTGGTATTTACAACTGGAGCATGTGTTTTTACTGCTTGGTCTGATGGCTCACTTTGAGTCATGCAGCTCCCATGGCGTGGGCCGGATCCTTCGGGGTAATAAAATTAACTTGGTACAAAGTGCTCACAGCAGGCTTCAAATATCTCAGGGTCAGGGGATGTAGTTGGGGATGGTCAGGGGTCTAAAATTTTCTGCTGTTTCACCACTCTTTGCATCCACATTATGAATAATTCAACAGATGTAGGGTAATATCAAATAGCCTGCGCTTATTAGCTTTACATGGCCAAAGTGTCCTCACATGGAAATGCTGTTTCACATGCTGAAAACTTAAAAAAGATAAACAGCAGTTGCTATAATGGTGCAGGAGCTTGGAAGAGGTAAGAAAACCATACGTCAGCTCCAGATGGAGTTCATGGTGGCTTTGGAATATGCAAGTGTTTCTTAATGCAGCTTAGTAATATCTTGGGTGTTTAAAACTTGGCACAATGAAACGCAGATATTGCTGCCTGAACGCAGCACAAAACACAGGTCCACTGTACATATAAAGTAATGAAGAGACAACAATCCAATGTGCTACAAAATTTATTAAATCTAATTACAAATATTTGTCCTACAATGACTTCTGGGGGTTAGCGTTGTAAATATTTGCAGCGGTCGCAGATCAAATTACACAGGGAAAAACAAAGGGGATAACCCAATGATGTGGCTCTCTAGACTTGTTTCCTTTTTTTTTCTTTAGCGTATCCAGCTGAGTAGTTTTTACTGGATGTTGGAGAAAATTGGTAATACATTTATTTCTTTTCTAAATGACCCGGGTTGTGATCAGTCCTCAGAAAACCTACATTGTGAACCTCAATTTCATCAAGAGAGTGTGCGTGCAGTGCCACCAGATGTGCCAGTAATGGCAAATTCAAACCCTGTTTCCTGTTGTTGACCTTAGATTATGTGGGATATCAAACAGCTCCTTGCCTCAGGCAGATGTATGCCACTACTGCTGTATGCAAATTGACTGTCTATTCTCAGACACTGATGGCATATACAATATGAGATTTTTTTTTTTTTTTTTCTCTATCTCAAGTAAACAACACCCTAATATTTTTCAATAACATTTGCACCACCTTGGGCAACCCAATTTGAATAAACAACGTTAGCATCTATAGATTTCATGTCTGGATGATGGTGTACCTTAAAAAACATACATGTTTCTGACAATGTTGCAAAAACCTACAGGTTATAAGATAGTAAGGCTTGGTGCTTATGGAAAACATACAGACATACAACCACATAGTAAGGGACAAGTAGCGGTATGATGATGATGATAGTGGTAAGTATAGGACAAGTAGCAGGCTTATACAAGTGTTTTCTTCTGTATATCGCAACTGAAGACAAAATGAACTTAATCAGTTTAAGTAGCAGGCTGGGTGATATAGAAGTAACAGCAATGTGATGGACTCTGTTTTTGAAATTGAGGGAGTCGACTTTATGTGTTTCAAGGAATTCCTCTCTTGTAGCCTACGGCAGGAGGTAAAGTTTGGCAGGAGCAAGACCCAGACCTCTCATTCAGCCTCAGGCATGGCTCTGTAATGCGATGATCCATGCATGACAAACTGAAATATCCTTGGAAAGGGCCCCAAACTTACAGTACAAGGAAGAACCAAACTTTTGCAACAACGACAGAGAGAGAAATGCTACAAAAGGTCGTAAAGGTGTAATAAACTTGCCTCACTATGCATTTAGCTTTTTATTGGATTTTGCTTCTCTACATATAGAGTGTCAGGATATGGTAATGTGATAGAGAGAGATAAAAGAGACATCCAACAGCAGAGACATGTACAAAATGTTACATCCACTCAGTGTACAGCCACCGTGGAAATAAATCATTAATGTCTAGATTTTGTTTCCAAAGGGGAAGTGAGAGGGAGCATGTGTGTCATGCATGTACAATTGAATCTCAGTAAGCTTGGGCGCTAGCAGTGTAGCAGGTTCAATCGGCATCAAAGGGAACATTACATGAAAGATTGAATCAACATCACTCCATGAATCCTCCGCCCTGACCTTGCCAGGCAGAGTTCACACTCCACTCCACACTCATCACCCCTGCAACCACGCTGAGCTGCAAACCGCAAAATACCTTATGCAAGACTGATCACACTTTAGACGCAATCAACAGGCTGTGAAATGAGAACGGTGAACAGGAGGTAATGATTACTCATACAAGGTGTAGAACAAAAAATAAATATCAAGCCTGCCTCCATCTTTACCTATCTGGATGCCTGATTGCGTGCCTGGTTGCTTTCAAATGTGGGCTACATGGATAATAGAACAGGGCCACAGACAGAGTCATACACAGAAAGCAGAACCAGATAGATAACACTAATTTGCCCCAGTCGAGCTTGGCTGGCTTAAGGGAAAAACACATATAATTTCCCTGAGTGCCTGAGTATGCCCCCTTTGTAAAGAGCTGGCTGCTAATCTAATTACCTGTTTCAAATATGCAGTAGATTGCTCCAGTCTTCCATAAATAAATAAGCAGGTAGATAAGCAGGGGCTCAAAAACAATTAACATTGTTTACACTGTGCCTGGCAAATTAGTGATAAGAGCACCACTATCATCATGTTTATCTTGACAGAGACCTCTGCTGTGTATGATGCAGTACAAAGTTCATTTGAGTGAAAAATTATTGGAGGATGGATGAGCAGGAAAGATAAAGCATCTCTTCCTCCACGTCTGAGCAGACAAAATGATCATGCCTGGCAATAATTTTCTGTGATAAGGGGTTCCCGTCTGAGGTAGGTGTTTCAAATCCTGAAGGGGATTCCATCAAGTGTCAGGAAGAAGACCAGGGGCTGTTTGGGATTTGACTGTCTCTTCAGACTCTTGTTGCTCTCTGTTAAAAGAGGTAGGGGAATCAGACAAATCTGTGGGCTTCGTTCTTTTATCCCGTGCCCCTTTTTCTTCATCTCCCTCACCCATCTTTTCCTGCAGCTGCCTCCTATTATTTCCTCCCTTCCTGCTCATTCTTCAATCATTTTTCCACATGCATCACAGTCTTCCTCTCCTCTGATCCCACTCATTCTATCCATTCTACCCAGTTGTTTTCATTCAGTGCACTCTCCTTCAGGCTGAATGATATGGTTAAAAAAAATCATATTGCAATTGGTTAGACAGATAGTGTGAGTGTGATATGATTCACAGTTTCAGTGGGAATGATAATGTCTGCATCATAGTTTTTGTTGTCACTGGAAAAAAGTTATGAAACATTGAATGTAATACCTGCACACAGTCTTTACTTGCTCAGTATTTAGATGACATGCAAAGTTTTGGTCAAGGACCTTCGTCAGGCAGGGAATTATGTTTTTGTTTTGTTTTTTGACCTATGCACCTGACTGCTTCTCTCAGGTGTGCAAGAGACTTTTATTGCCCTCTGAAAAACATTAAATGGTGTGATTTTTGTTGGAGTCTGTACCAAAAAAACATGTTTTCTTACATCTGGGGAATATGATTTGTAGGCCAGGGCATCTCTGTTGCATCACAGTCCCTCATTTTGTCACACATCTTTATCAAAAAATTGCAGCTGCTACAATTTGAATATCACAGGTGGCCATATTGCTCAGCCCTATGTGTCATCCATTCACCCTTTTCTCATCCTGGCATCCAGTTCCTCTGTACATATCACCTTCCCTGCCTTGAAACAGGACTCTGACTTCACTGTGACATTCTCAATAGCAAAACGTTCAAGACAAGTCAAAAGCCTCATCCTTTTCCATGTACTTGGTCCTGCCCACTCACTCCAAACCTGCTCCCCTCATCCACAAGGCCAAAGAGGTCCAAGCACACGGCCTGCCTGCTCTCCTGCTGGGCCCTAATTGGTGATCAAGATGTGCGCGGGAAGGAGACAGAGCGGCATTCAGCCCATCTCTATTCCCTCATCACATTCAGAGGACCGCAGTCACATCTGCGTAACCATGGTGATGCTCATAAGGTGACTCATGACTATTCATCAATGGCACTGCTTGATTGGACGGCCCCCGAGAGCCTTGCATTACGAATTCATCAGCAGAGCTTGTGTCCCCGCTCTACCTTGATATGGCCCTCAGGATGATGAGGGAGCATCTCCTCTGCTCTCTTAGTTTGTTTTTCACCTCCACTTCTCATCTTAACCTTCTTCCCTCTCCTCTCTGCTCTCTAATTACCTGTCCTCTCTAGATGTCTCACCTATCGCTCTGCCTTTTTCCCTCCTCAACACTTTGTCTTTTCTTGCTTTTCTCCTCTATCTCTTCACTCTTTTCTCTTCACTCCTCTCTCTCTCTCTCTCTCTTTCTCACGCTAGCGTAATTGATGCAAACATTAATCAAATGCACGTTTGACATGAACCATTTCTCACCTCACCATATTCCTGGCTGCTACTCTATTACATATCTTGCTCATATCTCTCAGTTCCCTTTTTCTACACCAGCACAGGAAATTGAATCACAGCACCCATCTCAAAGTATTTTCCTTCTACTGTCATGAGGTGAGAAAACAAAACATTCAATCCATTTTTACCCCATACATGTTTTAGTCATGTACAGTTGTATAGCTTTACAGTGTAGACGCTCCTCCATGTCACAAATTCCCATTTGCTGTGGATTCAGTTGTGAATGTCCTCTAAATTGAGATGTTTGTTTTTTTCTGGATGTAAAAATTGTTTTGCTCTGCTTATTGTAACACGGGAATACATTTGCATTCCAATAGCAAATAACATGCAGTAAGAGACACAGTAGAGTGGATTTAGTGCATAGCTCAATGTGTGGATATGTGGATATAAACAACGCCACATCTTTAAGCACAAAGACTTGGTAGCAAAGACAGGCTTTTGTGGTCACTTTGGTGCTGATGTCTAGTCCAGGATCATGTGCCAAATGCACAGCAGGATTTGAGATTACTTTTTTCCCTCTGGCTGAACCTGCCTTTTGATTTTTACTGATTTTCTGCACCACCTCTTTTCAGGAGAAACACTCCATCTTCATCCCCAATGCCTTTTTACTCTGATGTGAGCCCATCTGACAGATTTCCAGACTGGCTCTATGTTTGAACTTGAACTCAAGGTTAAAAGCTGTACAGTATGGTTTAATTTCTTATTCATG
Source organism: Myripristis murdjan (assembly GCF_902150065.1). Taxonomy (NCBI): domain Eukaryota; kingdom Metazoa; phylum Chordata; class Actinopteri; order Holocentriformes; family Holocentridae; genus Myripristis; species Myripristis murdjan. Next base: position 22,259,071 of record NC_043988.1, read on the forward strand.
CAGATGAGGACACCCCTGATATTGACTCTGCTGATACCGTCTGTCCCAGTGCCAGCTTTAGAGAAACACAGCAGCTCTGACCTCCCTGGCTGTTTGACAGGGTTTCCAGGCAGGCACATTTGCAGTGAAAGTCAATATAGAGATATGGGGTGAAAATACAATACATGTTTTAATACTTTCCACTAAAGACATTGCTTACTGCATGGAGCAATGTGCATGCCACAATGTTCATTTGGTTTCAGGGGATTACCTTTACGATCAGCATCAACAACACCTCCATTACATGCACCCAATTCAAAGACTTGAGATGTACTGTGGTGTACAACATTCAAGGTGACAACACACTGTAAATGGATGAGACATGTAAAGATACAATGCAAAGGGTTGAGTGCAAAGATGTAAAGACACACATTATGAAAAGCTGACGAGTGTAAAGAACAGAGATGCAAATGCAACAGTGCAAAAGGTGGTGTTCACTCACACTGTCCCTCTGGCTGTCGTCCCCGGACCGGTCATTCTTTTGCATGGTGCGTGCCACCACTGGAAACAGGCAGGCCTTAGTCACACAGAGCTAATCAGATGCAGTGCTGGCAAGGGAAACAAGAAAAAAATATTTGAGCATGTAGCCCAACTCAGCTCACTCCCTAACTGGTCAAAAACAGCAAATGAAAACTTTTGTTGGTGATTATTTTCAGTTGGCAAGTTCTGTGACTTTCTAGTCTGGGCATAAATTAGATATGGCAGGGCATGGAAGCTGCCATGCCTTGGAATCAGGTTTATACACACAATATGCACTCATTCAAGTTTATTTGTCTATGAGAAGAAACTAGACCTCTGATTTGCCCATCAGGGAGTAAACTTCTTTGTTCCTCCGTGATTTTCGACAGCGTGTTATGAAACCTGCTTTAATTAAGAGCCTAACAGCCTGTACGAATGATGCTTGTGATTGAAATCAGCCTGTGTGGCCGGACCTTTGTACTTTTAAATTACAATAAAATTGCTTATTTTGTGCCAAAATTTCCCTTTTTTGCTGTGCTTTGAACAGAAACCTACCAGAAATTAGCATTTAATCTAATGTATTTCTTTTATTTTCTGTGGTTTAAACAAATGACTAACGATAATTAGACGTCCGCTCTCTGTCCATGGTGCTGAACTTTGCACCAAAATAGATGAGATGAAAGTTGTTTTCACTGCTCTCGTTCTGACGTGCATTTCATGCAAACTTAAGGCATTGTGAATATGAGAAAGAGCTTTATGGCTGTTAAAACAATTTTAAAAAGATTTTTGGCTCCTTCTGTTCAAAGACTGAATCATACAGTAAATTACAATTTGAATTAACAGCCTGGGCTTTATTTGCTTGAATCAGTGAATCCAACCTGTCTGCATTTGGGACAGGCATCTGTAAGAGACTTTCCTTTAATTCCTTAGTGCAAAACTCTGGTTCAGCAAAAGATGGGAAATACATGTATCATAATATACATATATCATAGTATTTCCATGACGTCATGTCCCATTTCCATACCTTGGCTTTTACTGAAACATTGCCCCTGCTTTCTAGAATTTAGTGTATGTACTTATAAATCAAAATCCTTCTGTCCAAATCTGAGAGGAATACATAGAGAGAGTTGCTGAGCTGAATATTATTTTTAAGTACAACAACTTCCTACAAGTTAAGTTCATGCCACATCCCAGGAGTGTTTTGGTTTATGATGATCTGGGAGCTTTAATCTCCCTGACAACCGTGTGTGTGTGTGTGTGTGTGTGTGTGTGTGTGTGTGTGTGTGTGTGTGTGTGTGTGTGTGTGTGTGTGTGTGTGTGTGTGTGTGTGTGTGTGTGTGCATCAGTGTGTGAGTTGCTGAGGAAGAAGCCATGCTGTACTCCACTGGCCATTAGAATGCATTAGAGTGTAGGAGGTAAAGGTCAGTGAATTATCAGCCAGAGTTACACAACCCTGTGCTGTTTATCTGGCCTAATAACCCCGAGCCTACACCTGCCACTTTCTTTGTCACACACATGCACACACACAAAGACACATGGGGAAAGTCCTTTATAAACTGACAGAGGTGTATAATCAAATTCTAGTGCATTTTGGTTGGATAACATACAGGTAGTCTATCAGAACCTCCATGTTTCAAAATTGGTGTCACATCAGCATGTTTTTTGTTGTCAGCAATCTGCAAGGAGTGTCTTTGAAGTAACCAAACCGTCCAGCAGTCCTCTTTGTCTTCTCTGCTTTCTTTCCTCTGAACACCTGTCTCTTGTGTTGGGACACTGGAGGTGTGGAGGTTGTCTGTATGTATATCTGTATGATTATCTGTATGTTTCTGTGTTGTACCGCCTGTAAAAACAAATTTCCTGCAGGACAATAAATCTATCTATATATCTCTACTCATACCTACCTCTTTCATTTCTGCATTTTTCTGAGAGAGGAGTATTTTTCCCAACAACACTGGTCCTTATCCATCTGAAATTGGCCACTTTATGGTGGCCACTGTCCCATATCAGTGCTACACAGGCCAGTCACCATTTTTTATTATAACCCTATGGAATACAAAATATAGCATACACTTTCATTTGTCTTGCCATCTAATATATAATCCTGTCTTTCCATGGTCCACAGCATTAGAAACCACACCAGCATCACTCGCTGGGACTCATCAGTCGCATCAGATGTTACTTTGAATGTGAGATCAGGCAAAGGAGTCACACATTATCCTCCGCGTTGGTCCTTTTGCTCAGGCTGTTCCCCACTAACTAGATGTGGAGTGACAGCGTGGTCAGGTAATTACCACAGGCAGAGAAACAGACCGAGGCTGTTGGACAGCCTCCATTGATCTGGCATGGAGGGCAAGAGAGGAGAGGAGAGGAGAGGAGAGGAGAGGAGAGGAGAGGAGAGGAGAGGAGAGGAGAGGAAAGGAGAGGAGAGAGGAGAGGGCGTGTGATTGGTCACGGCGTAGTGGCCTTGGGGGACATCGCTGGATAAATAAACAGTCCCCTGTCACGAACAGTATTTCACCCAAAAGCACATACTGTGGGTAACTCATACAGAGGCAGGCACGTACGCACACGGATGCACATGCTGTTTGCACTTGCACACATACACACATATCAAGGACCAACACCATAAATCACCCCCTCGCCAAATACACAAACCTCTGCCTTTGCCTCCTCCATAAAAAAAAAAAAAAAAGATCAAACAGGTGTCCTTACTTTTTTTTTTTTTTTTTGTGGCTACATTCAAACCAATCATGTTTGGAGTGTTTGTGTTTCTAAGTGTTTATACCTCTCATTTCTTTCATTTGGACCACTGAGAACAATGCCATTTGGACCCAGGAGCACACTAAATGGAGGTCCTGGTCCTCTACAATGTGAACTACCATGTGGGTTATTAGGAGTGAGAATAATCCCTAAAAATACAAGATTTTACTGGTAAAAAGAGACCGATTTTGAGACCAGAGACAGTAAATTCAAGCAAAGACCACACACAGGTCAGTTGTTCTCAGGTAAAGTTACAGGGAATCAGTTTTGTTTGTTTGTATTGCACCATTGTCAAACTAACCAAACGATATACAAAAATGAAACAAATAACTTTCTTCTCTGTGATTCAGACCAAAGAAATCAAGCTGTAGGTGTGACTGTGCTGTAAAATTCAACTATACCAACAGTAAGAGATATGGAAAATGGCAGTGTAGTGGTCAATTGATTGTGAATAGTGAAAAAAATACAGTTATCCCTTGGCATCTCACAAGTTAGTATCACACTGAAGATATTTTAGTGTTTTGTTTTGTTTTCTGAGTAAGTCCTCATGGCAATGCAGTCTGCATAGCATCAATGAATGTGTTGTGCTTAATACATCCTACACAACGGCACTTGTGTTGCACTGGTGCCTGGCTGGATCATCCAGTGAATTATTTTTACACCTCAAATTTATCAGTCTAGACTGCAGTTTGAAAATAGTAAACAGCTATGTATCAGTCTGAGCTGCGCCTCTCTGATGTTACAGACTGACAACACTGATAACAGTCAAAGATACAATGATAGAAACTTTCTTCAACATGGTAGTCGGTAACCTTTTCACTCCTGATACATCCATCAAGAACTGTGGTTGTTAATACCCAGCATGTGATCATTATCGTGTTCATAAGATGCTTATAAAAATTCATAATGGGATTAGGCTGTGTGGTGATGATCAATTTTGAAAATTATCCCTGATAGCTCTCAGTCATCCAAGGTCTACACTTACATGAATTAAACAGAAGGGGCTGTTAAAGTGACTAAAACAAACTCTCTCTTCCTTTCTCTCTGTCTCTCTCTCTCCGATTTTTTGTATAATAATGCGGGGGATAAGCAAAACACTAATTTTGCAAAGGATGAATCAGCAGGAGACATGTTTCAGGGACAAAATAGCCACCGAAAAAAAAAACAGAGAGAGAAATAGATGGATAAACAACATCATGCTCTTTCTCTCAGTCAGACATTATTACCCACTTCGTAATCCCTGCTCTTGACGCCCACGCTAAGAGGATAAAAGTATTTTGACATGCAAATACTCAATTACAGTAAAGCTGCAGACAGTGGCCGGTCAGGCCTTCTAAAGCAGATTTAAATCTATGTCACCACAGCCACATCAAGCGAGTCATAGAAGGGTGTACACACACACACACACACACACACACACACATATATATATATATATATATATATATATATACACAATATCAGACAGAAATATATGTCTGATCACATGGCACACTACCAATTCAGACATTCATGCAACTGTTGTCTGATCTAGAGAGGCTGGCACAACCTGTCAGTCAGTAAGCGCAGACTGACGCACACATAGCAGTGGGAACAAACCGTACACTCACATATACATGCACAGGCATACACTTCAGTTTTTGTGCACCCACATCTTTTCTGGTTTGTTTGGTTGTTTTTTTTTTTTGTTGTTGTTGTTGTTGTTTTTTATTTTGCGGGGACAAAGTCCTTACTGCCTGCATGTTTGTGTGGCTGTGTGATCTCAATATGTGAACATACAAATCGAAGTGTGATGGGGTGTGTGCCTTCAGTGAAGCAGTAGGGGGCTGATTTGACAAGTCTAGGCTCCAGCATTAATTGTGTGAGGCGAGATTAAACCCACAGAGCCCCCCTCAGAGAGACCCAGATATGAAAACTCCCTTCTGCAGTTGCTATTTCTTTGCCTGTCCCTTTGATACATCCTCTGTTGGCTTTTTCAATTAACTTTCTGCCATCTTTAGAAGAGCAATGAGAGTTTATCCTGTGTGATCACATTAGGCAGTGAGCAAAAATGAACTGAGCTATGGCTCCTCCTCAGCCAGCAGTAGAAGGTCACGGCTGTGTAATATGCTCCAAATTTCAGACTCTTTTCTCTTGTTGAGCTTCCACTGCAGCTTTATTGAATAATCGCTCAAAAGTATCTCAGCCTTTTATTGTAGCCATTCAATCAGCCGGGATGAGCAGGCTCCACTGCTTTGTTGAAGAGGCCAATCACTTTTACTCTCTTTCCACACTGATCCTCATAGGTCACATTAATCAAATCAGCTTCTTTGTTTGATTAGTCAAGCTAATATCACTGACAGACGACATATTACTGACATTAATAGCTAGCATACACTGTAAACATCAAAACAATGCAATCAGTAAACAAATACTTCCAAATTCTAGCTTTGCTCCATCCCAGATTACTCTAATGAAAATAAATTAGAACTTGTTCTAGATCACATTGTTTACAAAATAAAGAGGCACTGACATTGTGCAATGCACGCTAAAAGCTCCTCATGTCCTCTCCAATCAGTCTCATTTCTCTGCCCTTGACATAAGTGGATTTTTCCACCTCATGGAGTTCCTTCACTTATCTAAAAGACAGCAGGGCAAATCATTATCCGATTGATTCAGTAATTGTATTTTGGCTGCTGATTACAGCTTTGAGATAACTGGCGAACTATTTTTGAAGTTAGATAGCTTCTTGCAGGGAGGAATAGATGAAGAGAGAAAAGCCAATTTGGCTGCCTCCATTCTTAACGTCCAGCAGCAGCAGCAGGAGCAGCAGCAGCAGACTGCCCACTGACCAGAACCGCCTCCTGACACATAGCAGTGGCTCCTCCAAGTGGTGCTGCGCTACCAAACACTACTAGGCATGATAAAGAAAATAAGAAACCTGTGACATGATTCCAGTTGATATTGTTGGATATGGAGGTCATGTATTGAGGTAACGTACAGGAAAAATAGATCAACACCAGCTTGATTCAGATTGTGTCTATATTTGACTGACCATGTCCTTCACACTAGGGACAAACAGTAACTGTCACAGCAATCCCTCTACCCATACATCACATAAATCACCTCAGATCAAACCAGTGGAGTGGTGTCACCCCATGCAATGTAATCACACACACACACACACACACACACATGTGCCCGCGCGCACACGCACGCACGCACGCGCGCACGCACACACACACGCGCTATTAGTCACAGGAAGATGTGCACATTCACTAACACGCACACACACACACACACACACCTATGCAGCCCTTTTAGACAGCCTACAAATGATAGATGTGAGCTGTCATTTGCGATAATCTCACTGTTTCAGGAACTATCAGGACAGGCCTTATTCTGTGCCTAAAGCTAAACACTTGATCATAAACCGTACCTGCGGACAGATGAGCCAATTCAGTCTCAGGCATGAACGAACTGAAAATGTCTGTTATAAAACCATTATTTCCATTCACTTCATTCTCTTATCACATTGTTGACAGTCATGAGTCCTTTGTAGCAGCTTGAAACTATTTCACAGCAGTGGACTAGCTCTGAAAATTCAGTAACATTTACTTGAAATGCAAATTACCTCACACCTAAAGCTCCTTGAAAATAATTGTCTAATATTGCACCTATTGTCTGGCAGACACGAGTATGAGTCACACATTTTATTATGTGGTTTTTGTGATGTGCAATTGGGGTCATTGGATGTGGGTGTATTTTGAAAACACTTTGATATTCAATGGTCTTTTGAAAGTGACACTCCATCTGATTGATGAGACTTCAAATCCAAACCATTCAGTCATTTATTTTATAAAATGCCACTTAAAGTTACCAAAAATGACATTTCTGTAATTTTCAACTGTAGCTGAAACTCATTAGGGTAACTAATCCTTGTTTTGCTGGGGATCCCCTGGAATCCCATCAAGCACTCCAGGGTGTTCCTGGACCTCAGTGTGGGACCTACTGGGTTGAACAACATCATATGACATATGGGGCTTCTTCAAGTCCAAAATCCAAAGTTCAAAAACTTAAAAACCATCCAGTAAGCTGATAGATAAAACAGGGGCTCAGCAAGCTATGGCTAATCAGGGACCCAAAGGTTTTTGTCACCATTTGCACCACTAACAGCTATTAAGAGATAGAAATTTCAGTTCAAGGAGTGTGCAATTTGTTGACCTTAGGTGACATGATTCCTGTCCTGAGCTGATGAGTTGTTGGTAATCTGTTCCTTCAAACTTTGAAAAATACATACAATTACTTTATGCCTTGCTGCCATTTGCTACCAAAGTGTTAAGATTCCTCATGAATAAACTGTTTTACCACAATAAATGCAATAAAAATAGATTGTTAAGAAGATGTCCAGGCCTATATGCATACTAGTGATGTGCACAACAATTTATGAACCTGAAGCGTCCATAGGTTTCTGCTTTTAGTACATACCTGCCATAATACTGCCTAAACATATCTGAAACTAGGGTTCAACAGAGGATTTTGAAGGCAAATATCTATACTGATTTTTTTTTTTTTTTTAACAGCTGATAGCCAATCTTTTGTATCAATATAAAAAACAGAATCTTATTCTTGACAGCAGCTCTTTAAGGCAGGGTCACCCTCTGCACCTATTCCATGGTATGGAGAACTTTAAAATGAAGAATCAATAAACAAAAAACAGCATTGGACAGTTAAATAAAAAATGAATAAACTGTGTGAGGAAAACACCTTTTCATGGCAGGTTTTACAGTTTGTTTACATGTATCAACTCACAACTTCCATCATAGAGGCAAAGAATGACACCATATCCAATATCATGTAATGATATCCAATATATTTTGTAAGGTCAATAATCAGCCCAATATATTGTCAAAACAATACATCAGTCCAGACATATTTGCAGCAGTGAAAACAAACTGACTGGTGTGACAAATGATACAAAAACAACCTCTAATCTTTTAGCTCTACCATGATTAATCAGCCTTTGCTTCTGTCCCTGAAACCAGATTGACTGATGGAGCACATTCTGCCCTCCATCAAAAACCTATCAAATAAGAATAACTTACTTCAGAGAACACAGAGTCACTTACGCAGCATACTGCCTTGTGAAACTGAACCCTAATACAATAGGTTTCACCCTCTTGTTTAACCCACCCGCTTGCATAACATAATAAATAACTCATAAGGAGGAAGAACTTTATAGCTCACTGTAGGCCAGTTGAACCATGGAAACTATTATAATTAGATGTAGGGATCTACTAGAGAATGCCGCACTGACTACTTCAACCTTTTAGATCCCAGCCTGATGCTATACATTGTTATGCTGTTATGTGTATCAGAAGAATAGACCGATCAATCATAACTGTGCAAATTTAAAAGGAGAATAAACGTTGTTTAGAGGCATGCTGGAGCTGAAGACTCCCACGGTTAAATACAGGGCATATATGCAGTATTCAGTACGCATCAACACTGTGTTGCTCTACCCTGAGCTGTCAGCAGATGGCCCCACAGAGCTACAGTTGCCAGGGTCAGGTTTTGGGTTGACACTGCTCGGTTACCTTTGCTGTCCTCCACTGTGATGCAAACATGCCATGGCGAAAGAGATGCTTTTGATATATTCAATAACCATCAAAAATCATATTACAAGACAATGAACAAGGCATTACACATCCACTGGTTAAGGCTCTGCTGATACTATATCGCATGGTGTTGGCATTTCTGATGTGGCTGTCTGATGTTTATCCTATACAGCGATGAGCGCATCTTTCTCCATCTCTCTTTGTTTCTCTCTTGGTCCCTCCTTCTCTCCCTCTCTCTCTCTCACTCACACACATGCACACATAAACACATACACACATAATGCATTGTCTCTTCACCCATCTTTCTCATTCACATGGTCCACTAGAGCCAAATGACATCACTGACCCAAGGCAGTAGTAGGCCCCGCAGAGCTGGGATGAGTCACTGCTTTCTGAACAGGCCAATAGAAAACAGCAGCCGCGCAGAGACAGGCTTCATCTCAGCATTCATCGAAGCCATCAAACAAGATTCAGTATGGACTTGAATGACTGACTGAACACACCATTGCTGCTGAATGTCAAGGTCATGAACCCGGATCTTGTGGTTTCTTCCCCTCTAGTGACCCAGCTTATTAGAGCATGGCTGGCAGCTTCATTAATGCTGGACGCCTTGCTAGTCTTTCCCCATATGTCCACATGGCTTGAGTAAACCCAGAAAACAAGCCTCAGATGTGAGAGATGCATTTATGTCAGGGGCTGTCATTCATTTCTGTGTTTCAAGCATGTGCAGAGATGTAAATATAATGAGTGCAATGTAATGTCATCATGCTGTACATATAATCATCCAGACTTATTTATTATTTAATTTACAAAGCTTGGCAATTCAACTGAATGCATTGTGCCATTTTGGGAAACTCACAGCACAAAGCACCATCAGTCCTACCCTCAAACTCTGCTGCACACAAACACAACTACTGACACTGCGTCTGAGCACATTAGAACATTTTCACACTGGCCCTAACATGATTTTGTCCCTCGGCACCACAGCTTCATCTTCCCTGAGCGTGTCTACCATGTCAGTGTTGCACCTCTCCTACCCCCCGAACATTTTACACAGACTTTCCTTCATATTAACACACACACACGCACACGCACATGCGCGCACACACACATGCACACAGTATTGTGAAGTAGCAGAGTTCACCAGGGGGACACTATATTTTCTATAATTTTCATATATTAACATAATGTAAGCGAGGAGAGTTTATTTGTAGAGCACATTTCATACACAAAGGAAATTCAAAGTGCCTGGGCACAACAAGGCATTTAACAAGAAATAAACAACTATGAGGGAAACATAAAAGCGCAGAGAAGAATAAATATCATAAAATTTAATAAACGGCAGCAGGGAACACAAAAGCCTGGTTTTTAACCTTTTAGCCTGGATTTAAAAGTATTCAGAGTCAGGGCAAATGTCACCTCCTCTGAAAGTTTGTTCCAACTATGTGTAACTAAATGCTGCTTCACTGTGTTATTTTTTTTTTTTTTAAGTCTGGTAAGAGTTACGCAAGTACTTACAAATCTATCTATCTATCTATCTATCTATCTATCTATCTATCTATCTATCTATCTATCTATCTATCTAAACAATATGTAACAACTATACTTTTAACCGGGTTGTTTCCATGGTCATTATGCTGGTCCCTCCTATCCGTTCTAGAGCTACATCTTAATTGTTTTGTTCTTGGAAATCATCACACAATTATATTGCTATGGTCAGAGACCACTCCAGTAAAACTGCAATATATAAACAGTCATCTGTGTTGGCAAACTATTGAAGGGGCTGTTTGGAAATATCCAAGGGACAGGCTCTGGTCTCTAGCCCTGAGTTTGAGAAACACTGTGCTATTTGGAAACTAAACCCACAACTATAATCTTGTGCATGGCTGTAGCCAGAAGTCTGAGAACCTTTTGCCAACATCACTATACAGTACACTTGGAATGTAACATCATTGCATTGACAGGAGGCTAAAAAATCAGCTGAAGTTTCCTGAAACACATGGTTTATGGAAATGACGGTGCATGTAGAAAAAAATTGTTTGTCATTGGTCGAGTTCCCACCCCTGGGCAGGTTCTCTAAAAATTACAGTGTGTTGAGGTAAGCAGAGGAGACAAACCAATCAGCTGAGCAGAGGACTGCCAAACCTCTTGCCCTGAGGTGATTTGTTGTTTCTGATGTCTTGTCAGGTTATGTAATGAAGAGCCATCCTCTGAGACTCAGTTTAGCCCCAGATCACATAAAGACCGCCATCTATAACGATATATATTTATAAATCACTTAATCATATCCAGTGCCACAAAATCAAGCAGTGCAGGGCTGATTTCCTCAGTGACTACTATGATGGCCAAATTTGACAGCTGAAGCAATGCCACACCACAGAGAACTGTTGACATTTTGTCCACCAAAGGTTGAAACAACTCTGGATAATGAAAGGCATCAGTACAACCAAACACTCGTATGGTCAGCAGATGTGCTCACTGAACGAAGGCCGAGCTGCTTGGTCATTGAGAGAAAAAGAATGATTTGCTTTAATGAGGACTGAATAAGATAGCCAATGTCTCTCTGATGATTCAAAGTTAGACAGAAGAACAGATACACGATGAACTCGAAAATTGCCTTGGTTAAAGTTATGTAATCAATTATACATACATATGTGTTAGGATCTACTGTGTGTTTTGTGAGGGCAACTACTGTTTCCATTTTGGCATTTCTGAGGTCAACAGCGACGGTGCATTGCAGAAAAACAATTGTTGGTCATTTCAATAGCTGCAAACTCCACAATAGATAACCTCAGCATGCAGCGATGTACACGGTGTACACAGCATACACCTATGTATTACTGATATTAAAATTATCTTCAGTACAATCAAGAACTCATTCTTCAAACCTGTGACTTTAACATCTGTGTTGTGATTTACGAGCTGCAGCCAAGTGAAATCTCATCTCTGTTACACATGAGAATGTTACGAGATATGAAATTAATTTAGGTATGCCTGAGGCTTCTGAGCTGACTTCCCTAGATGGTCATATGGAAATAGACGCTGAGACTTCATTGGTTGGTTTTGTTCTACCACCCACTGATTTATGTTATGAGCGAGAGAGAGATAGAGAGAGTAAGATTGTAAAAGACAGATTAAGGAAGAGAGAGTAACATTTTACAATAAAAGCATTCCCCTTTTTTCAGTAGCAGATTGAAACCAGGCCCCAAAGGGCCCAAAAAAAAAACAACAAAAAAAAAAAGCACTGGCTTTTGGCCTACCCAGGGCTCTTTGTATGTAATTAGATTATGAGGAAAAAACTGTCATCTTTGTGTGCACTGAAATCCTTTCTGTATGAAAAAATAGCAGCTGAATGGGACAACAAGGAAGTGATGACATGCAGATAGCCTTTACATGGGAAAATCTGAAAATGTCCATGTGAATTCAAGCGTGTGCTCTCTGGAAACATACTGGATACATGTTGGACACATGCTGAAGAATTCCCCATTCCCATGTGAACGAGAAGTTGTGTGTGAAACTGAGTTTTCAAATATGAAGCATTGTTTTTCATACCTAATGGCATAAGTAAATGTGGAGAATTATCACTCCACACATCTGTCTTCACACCACAATTCAGCTGAAAAAAAGCGTGTTTACATATGAAAGCCAACATATGTCCAAAACACACAAGCTTTTTTTCTCAGTAATGATCAGTAACTGAGGATGAGCTATTACTGGGACAGTAGGACTACACAACAGTGTTATAATCTTCACTCATTTGTTTGACTTTTTGAATAGAGCACCTTCATGACAGCTGAAATGTGCCCAAAACACACTGGTATACAATGGTATGCCTGTGTTGGGCCAAGTGAAACATGTGTCATCACCCAATAAAAACATTTAGGACACATGAACCAACAACTAATTTGTTTATAGCCCATAAAGCTTTAACCATTGCTGGAGAGTCATCCACATTTTATAGACGATGCAAATATCAAGAATAAGCTCTGGCAGGCCTTGTTTGGCCCTGAAAACAGACCAAAAAAATAAATAAATAACTGCCGACTTTGAAGTTTATTAATCATGTTCTCTCCACACACAAACACTAACTGTCAGAGGTGTCAGCCAATATTAACATTACAAATGCTCTTCAACAGTGTTGAGTCCATCACATGTAGTCAGTTGTTCACTCAGAGACAGACACCTTAACAGTACATAAAGTTTACAATGAACTTTCTATGTGTAATCATATGGAATATGCTTTATAATGAGGTCTTGGTAAACGTATGACTTTACCTGTTTCCCTTACTGAGCAGGACAACGTGACAGAGTGAACTTCAGCTACACAACTGTCAAACACCTCCTTATCATCAGCCATTGTGCGTACCTGACTCACCGGTGTGAAGCCTATAGAGAATATGTTTTGGCAGCTTAGAGGTCTGGGCTAATTTAGCAAAATGTACACCCATTCATAAAAAAATTTAAAAACTGCTCGGTGAAGCTTGAAGGTTGCGATGCGTGGTTAATTACATCTTGCGAATAATCAGAAATAGAATGAGCTCAATGAGTTCCAATTCCACTTCCATGGTCAACATATACTGTACGTTCGCTAAAATTACCGTAAATCTATTTGAATCTGTGCAACTGGAAGGAACTAGAAAGACTTCAAATGTGTTCAGTGATCCTGGGTCAACATCAGACAAATTCACATGATTTTGTTCAGAAACATGAGAATAAAAGGGATGGTGACATCAGCACAAAGTTACTAGGACATTATCAAAAAAAAAATGACAAGATTATAATATAATATAAATTGCTTTCACACACAAAAAAAATGCTTTCATAAAATGCTTTCACAAGCATTTAAGGGGGCGTATAATTTCTGCCAGATTCTGGAAAGTCTATTGTCTGTCATATCTGTCACAAATGTCCCAGATTTGCTTCCATCTTGTCATTTTACATGATTACAATGAGTAAAATAGAAATTTTAGCAAACACACACACTAACCATGTATCTACAAGATGCATAGCTGTGTGTAACAACTTGTAAGTTTCATGAAGCAGTTTTTTTTTTTTTTTTCATGAGTGAAGTGGGTAGCCTTGATTTCCAAGCTGCCAAAGCATATTCAAGCATACTCTGCACTTATAAACCCAATATTTGTGATGGACAGATACAATCACAACATTTTTTTTTTACAATAAGCATGTTATAGCATACAGCCCGGTCTTCATGGTCGAAGGGGTAACATTAGTATTGGAAGTGACACTGTGTCTCTGAGCGAGAGAGAGAAAGAGCATTGAGTTTCTAAGAAAACCCTGTCCCAGCTCACAAGAGTAAATATCCTTTGTTGTCTTTTTTTTAACATCTCATGTTTTTATGACCTGTTCTAAACATAGAAAATGTCAACAATTGTTTACGGAAAGTTTTGTGCAGTAAAGGAAAACAAGGCATTTCATGATTGCATAGCGGTGGGATGTGCTGGGCCTCTTCAGAGATGACCAAGACATGACCAGCACATACCACCACTCTCACGAGACCTTATCAAACCCCCCTCCAACGCCCACCCATCCCCTCCACAATCCAGGCCAGGGCAGTTCCCAATTCCCTCACTGTGCATCTATAATAATGTAAGCCCTTACACTTTGTTTAAAGAAAAAAGAAAATAGCTATTAAAGACAATGACAGGACTTCCAGTGTGTTGAGGGGAAAGGGAAGTACAAGCCAACCCTGAGCCGCAGCTGTTTCTCTCTTCTTCCCTGTTTCTTATCCTCTCTCATGTCCCTTGGAGGTCATTCTTCTTGCATAACATCACAAGTCATCACACACAGATGCTGCTGCAGAGGTACAGAGAGTCATCAGCTTCATCAGCCGCTGGATATATTACATACGTATACATGGCATCAATTAAAGGCCAAATGTGCTGCCCTGCGGGCCATTGTATGGCTCATTACTGAGAAGATGTTGTTCCCCTGATGCATCCACCTGTGGTGAAGCTTGGTGTTTTTTAGACATCTCTATTTCAGAATAGAGCGAAATAAATTCAGGTCTCTTGCATCTTCTTCTCTCTGATGCACGTTTGTGCGACACATTATGTGTCATAGGATCGTTTCAAGGCATGTTCATGGTACAGCCTTTTAAGGATGTGCACAGAAAAAAAAGACGTTCAAAGTCACATTTGTCCATGGATTTCATATCAAACAGCACATTCCTCTCTGAATTCATGACAATATTGCCAAACATCTGGAGTGAGGGAAGATCTTCTACCTTGGCAACAAACAGTTCCTGATGCCAGAAACAGTTTCCTGTCACTTCTGTGAAAGCCTAACTTGAAAAATTGCACCAAGTTAAACACAGATGTAAAACTTGATGGTAATTTGCAAAAAAACAGAGATTACAATGATTCCTTTTAAGGTAAAAATGAGTGAGCCAGGTGGCTTTTTTCAAATAATCAACCAATCTGGTTAATCACAGTAAGTCACAGACTGACCTCAAGATGCAGTGAGGACCTTGGGACTTTCTTCCTGACTTTTATGGGAACAGGGATTGCAATAAAAAAAAAAAAAGAAGACTTAAAATGCCTTCGGCAAAGTGTGCGTGCACGTGCTCATGCATGTGCATATGTATGCATGTCACAGTGCTTGTGCACGAAAGGACTTTTGCAAAATCTCCCTTACCAGAAAAACAAAACAAAACAAACACTTCCTTTATTACAGTAATGAATATGCTTTGAGAAGCAAATTATACAATTTCCCATTAACTCCCTGTCGTAAAATGCCAAGAATGGCTCAGGGAAAGACATAACATTAGACTTTGTTGGCGCTACACACAGTGGTTTCCCACTGTTTCCTGACCTATTCCTTATTCCCTGACCCTTCACCTTTGCAAACCCATAAGAACTTATCCCTCACAGCCACTATCTCTGACAACATTATTTAAATACAGTCCTATCAAAGCCTGATAAACACTTGAATAGACATTGTCACTTTCTATTTAAGTCTTACAGATCACTGTCAAAGAGGTTGGAAGACATGCCCACATATAGGTGCTCCAGCATGCGCACACAAACACACACGTACAGCTCCTTTTGCTTGCACAGATCCTCCTACAGAAGGCTGATATGACACATCAGCAGCAGTGCAGATGCTTTTGTCCCTGTACAGTACGCACAGCCCTCCAAGAATACACAGAGCCAAACTCATTACTCTGTGCTCCCATTCACTCACACTTGCAGGCAGAAACACTCATTCAGAAAATAAACTTGAGGTGACACAAGGATACAACCAGATGTTTGTAAGCATAAACATTTCATGGCCTCTTGTCACTGATTTGTGTCAGATTTTTTTTTTTTATTATTTCAGGACAAACCCCTTGAGATGTATCATCTCGTTTTCAATGCAAAACAAATGGAAATAATTGCTATGTTGTGTTGTTTTGAAACTGACATTGCACTGTCAACACGGCTATCTATTATTTAGCCGAAACTGACTTGCTGTGATCAGTTCCACCATGTATAATAGATGGTTGTGTCACAGAACTAGGTGTAATCTAACTCCAAGGAGTGGAGAGAGGACGCCCCTGTCGTAGATTAGTCTAACTGTAGCTAATGACTGCAGCCTCTGTGTCGGTGTTCAGGTAATGCTCAGGTGAGACAATGGGCTCAGTGTGTTGCTCTCATCTCCCTGATTCATCTGCGTGGAGACGGAGCTCAGCACCGGCTGGCAGCCTGACAACAGACATTTGCATGGTAGAGGTCAGGTACACAATACAAGGCTCCCTGTGTTCTACACTACAGTAATGGAGTTCTGAGAGTAGCAGGCTGACAGACAGGCAGATATTAAAATCTACAGGCTACGTCCCCTGCTCTGTGCCCAATCTGTGCTGAAGGAAACGCTGTAGGATGACAAAGCAACTCGGCTGGAAGCGTTTTCAGCAGATGTCAGTTGTGCAACTTTTTTAAAACGGCGTCAGAATGATGAAAATGTGGATTGAAGGACTATCAAGGCATGCTGCTCATAGCAATACCATTTGAAGTCATGCTCTCCACCTATCAGGGGGCTGGGATATCAGACTGCTAAGTTGGTCCATATGTTAGTCAGCTGGTCAGCAGGCTCAACATTCAAATCTCCTGGGTTTAATCTGTGTGCAATATGATGTAACTTCTTTTTTGGCATATTGCATACTCCCACATGTTTGTAGGTAACTGTGCATGTCATGAGCCATTTTCTCCTCCTTGTATGGAATGCAACATTCGCCAAGTGCTGTGTTTCATGTTATAGCAAACTGCTTTGAATAGTACTTAGATATGGAAATCAAGGGAATTATTTTTCAACCAAGCAGCAGTAATGACAACCCTAGTAAAGGCAACAGGGGGGAGTTGCTGAGTGTTGCTCAGTCATATCTGGCTTAGTTTAGCAAGGGAAACTCTGACACATGCACACAATCAACACCCTCACCCTCCATGCATGCTTACACTTTCTACTGTTGTTTGTCTGTCTGTCTGTTTGTTTATCCACATCTCACTCACCCCACTCCCCTTGCTAAATCTGTGACTCTGTGATAATACTGAAATAAAGCACAAGATTTGAGTTTTCAGGAACACGCTGCTTTACCGGAGAATGCGCTGGCATTACAGGACAGTTAGCCAAGGAGAAATTGTAGCAGCTAAGGAGATCAAAATGTTTGCCTCTGACTCTAATCCAAACAATGGCTGTGTCATTTCTTGTTCCCTCTGAATTTATGGGTGACTGCAGCACAATTTGGAGCAGGCCTATTTATAGCGAGCTGCCACCACCACCACCACTACCACCCTGCAGCCTGAAAGTCACACCGGGAGATTTTGGGAGGGGAGTCCTTGAGCTCCTCTGTCAATGCGAGGCATTGCAGTGACAAGTTTGCTGATGAGGTTGGTCACAATGAAGTCGCACTGCACCGTTCCCTTCCATATAGCACAAGGGTGTTCTCTGTGCATGCCGCAAGGATACACATATGCCCAAAGCAAATGGACAACTGCACACACATACACACAACTGCCCAGTGCATGCATCTGCACATATACTTAAACATGTGCACACACACACACAGCACTTCTAAATTATTACGTATATATAAACTGCGGATAAGATTTAGTGATAAAGTACCCATGTGCCTATTTACTAAACTTGTTCTTGTCATAGTACAACATTGTGCACAGATGACAATAACTGAAGTGTCACTTTCCATCCAATAGTAAGTACACATCTTGTCAATGAAGAGCAGCAAGAGGGGGAAAACAGCCGAACAAGAAACTTACTTTTATCCTTTGGAGAAAGACTCAGACGGAGTTTATATCTCTGCTGCTGGCAACAGCACAGTCCTTTGTTTCTGCACTGTGAATCCAAATCAGGGAAAACAAAACAAACAAAAGTATCTGATGTGCGTCTCTATCAGAGCAAGTCCCACTCTGCTGCTTGCTGATGCTCTCTGGAACAAGGAGGGAACCCTCCTCATAGCTCCCAGCCTCACAGCCAATCGTGTGGGAGTTGTTTCTGCCTTTTGGCCAATCACACGCCTCTCACACTCCAGCCTCCACCCCCTCCTCCTACAGAAAGTTCCCATGGTTGTGGCCATAGTCTGGAAGAGAGGAGAGGAGAGAGGAGGAGAGAGGAGAATAGAGGAGGAGAGACTAGGACAGAAGAGGACAAAGGACAAAAGGAGAGGGGAGGAGAATTGGGGGTTTAAAAGTCGGGAGCTGAAAGTGGAAAGTGGAAAGGAGAAATAACAGAGCGGTAAGAGATGGTATTTACAGTATGAGGGAATAAGAATAGCACAGTTGTGGAAACATTTACACTAAAAAGAGTAATGTGCAAGAGGAGGATACTCCTGTTGTGCAATCTACTCATGGCTGCCAAAGATCCATTAGCCTGGTTTCCTGGACTAAGAAGGGTTTACTTATTATTCATTGCATAAAATTTCCTCCCATAGACAAACTTTTGGTGGTTCTTTTGTGTCATAACCATGACAAAGATAATCATCATCAGATTATTATCATCTTTCAGTTCAAATACTAAAATAATGTTTTTGATGCTTGTTTTGAGTTGAAAGTGGTGCTGATAAGCACATCTTGGCCCCGCTGTGGAAAAGTGATTTCTTATTATCTACAGCTGCTTGTATCATAGAGATTGATATCAAAACGCATTACATTAAGGATTATAAGGGATTCCTTTTGGAGAGAGTGAGAAGCCTGGGATGAATGGCCTTTTCTACAGAATCACTGAACACTGGAAATAAAATTATTTAGAATGAGCGAGTGATATTCATTTGTTTAGGCTGTATTTCATTGGCCAACTATTTTAGGGGCTTCTTTCACTTGCACTATTTTGCATCCCAATTTAATAATAGACACACACTGTGACATCAAGGGAAATAAAGCATAAATCAGTGATGACATATAATACTGAGAAGCACACAAACATTTGCACTTGCAGCTCCTGTAAACAATATGACTCTCTCTTGCTTTAGACGCCATTGGGAATACACAGTATCCTAAGAGAGACACAAATTGCAAACCAAGGAGCTTCTTTGTACATATAACAACACAATGAGAGGACAGATATGGCTTGTGTTGCAGAGCCAGTGAGACAGCTCAGCATCTGCTCTGTTTGTATACCGCTGAACCAGGCTGTCATATTTATTTAGGCTCCAAAGCTATCAGTGACAGACACACAAACACACATAGTTACACACTGGCCCACAGACACACGGAGACACCTTGCCTTTGCCCCGAAGGACCTGAAGCAGAGGTGTTAAAACCAGAGAGACTCTGACCTCAGTCAACAGGAGAATGTAGTCAGCCAGGACTTTGAGCTGTTGTCTGGCTATCTAGAAGGAGTGGAGATTAAAAAAAAAAAAAAAAAAAAAAAAAAAAAAAAAAAAACACTGCACACAGTCTTGTGTGTGTGTGTGTGCGTTTATTTTGACAGTAATGATCTACAAAACAGTTATGTGAAATTGTTATGTCATACATCTTCATACACCTTTAGTGTGATATGCACAGGGGGGTGCACTAGGCTACCGGCACAGTGGTGTCAGTGCTCCTTTAAGATATGCAATAAGATGGAGTCAGAAGACAAAGGCAAACATGGATTACATGCAATTGTGGTTGCACAGTAGATAGACGTGAGCTTTCCAGATCACATGTAGCACCATAAGATTTATAGATACCTTGGAGGATAATCATAAAAAAAAATACAGCATGAAGCAGCACCTAGCAGAGGTTGACACTGTGCATGGCAAATGTCAGCGATAAAATCAAATCAAGTCAAATCAAATCAAATCACGGCCCTGCTAGACAACTCCTGCCAATTCAGTCATCTTGCCTCACATCCCTTCATGCATAGCTAGAACCTGTTCAGCTCATGGCTGTTATCCAAACAAATAGCCGAAAATACAAAGCTAGTCATATATTTGTATTGACTGCCATGGCTCTACCCTCTCCAATACTGGTGCCATCTCAGGCAAGGACACCGTGGATATCCAAGGCTTGGCAACTCTCAAAAATACAAACATTCAGAACAATGAGATAATGAGCGACAGTGTAACTGCTGTTATTTTCGATGTTCTCTAAGAACACATTTTCTGCTCATGTTCCCATTGCTCTCTGAGAGTAGAGTCCCTCTCAAATAGATGCACGCTGAAAGTAATGCACCTCCGCTCTCATCCAAATATTGACTTGGCGCAGAGGTAGCTGTAACAGCAGCCATTTTTCACACAGCAGATAATAATGATAATATTTGCACTGGAGAGCGTCAGCCCATCATGCATCAAAACTTGAACGCTGGACTAAAGTGCACTTTAAAATTTTTGGTGGAAACCTTTATTCCTAAATCTTACCCAGTCCCACGTATTTGCAATTTAAAAGTGTTTTAGCACCATCTGCTGGTGACTCACGTCTGCATTTGTATACCTACTGAAGAGGACGCCAGTTATAAGGTAAATATTATTTCATTTATCAGAGTTAGAGGCAATGCTTTTACAGCACAGTAGACGTAAGGTTTACACATAAGGTTAGAAACGTTTATAGATGTTACAAAAAGAATCAGGTCAAGCAATAGCCATAGGAAACAAGACAAACATATAGCTAATATAGACTACATATAGGGTACAAGTCAAAATGCTCCTGTTACCAGAAACAAGTTGTTTTGAACATGTTGCTTGAGAAATATGCATCCATGGGTTGACAGCAAAGAGAAAGCAGTAGAAGTGTCTGCCTAAAAGAACAGCTAGGGGGAGCTACACACAGCGTATACTGTGCACCTAATGAAGAAATGCAAAACCCAATTGTTAGTTTTATGCATGTGGATTATTTGCTATGATAATATTATTCCCAACTGACTGAACAGATTTGGATATTCAACAGCTTGAAATGCATGTGTATTAGCCTGGCCAGCACCATACTCTGCAGACTAGCGCCAACCCATGCAGTTTGCAGTGTGATGAGGGCAGGGAGGATTCTGCTTAAAACAAAACAAAGTGGCCATCAAGGTAACAGTGGATTGACGGATATTGATCAGCTACAATAATACACCCCCCACTGCAATGTGGGGCAAGTAAATTATGACATATTGTACATTTAATTTGGCATTTTAAGTCACCTGCCAATCAAAGGTAATGGAGACATAGTTGGGCATACAGGTAAGGTGTTATGGTGAAATGAATGTCTCATGCTAGATTCACATTTGAGACTGGGACAGGAATAAAAGCAAACAAGAAGCAAGACAGGCAGGCAGACAGGCATACAGGCCCTGTGGGATAAACCAGGCAAATACGGATGCAGGCAGGGAAGGCAAGCAAGCAGAGTGCTACTGTACTATGGCTGTCTTGCCCCCAAGGCTTGTCAAACTCACAGGGGTGGAAGGGTTATGCTAATACTATGCAAAGGATGTACACTCTGTGCTACTCTCATGCTATTACATCAAAACTTACATGGAGCAAGAAACAGCTATCAGATATTGCAATAAACGTCCATATCTGTAATTTGTCAGAGGAATGGAAACAGTTTGAACTTGGACTAATGTGCAAAACATGAAGAATACTTCCTTTAGGAGATGAAAAATCTGAAGTAGGCTGTATAAATAGCTTTTCTTTGCTTTCTGGCCTTAAGAAGATATGACAGCTTACAGCCACAGAGCCGGCGGCTGACACACTGCAGGCCAAACTCACTCTTCTGAGGCCTTTTTCCAAGACAAGACAGTGATCAATAAGTCGGCTCTGGGACAGATGATATACTGCCTCGGGGTGGATAAGTACCTGAAAATATCTCTCCGTACAGAAATGTGGTATTAGTTCCATTGCTGTGCACCCTGAACAACTGCACAAGCTATTGACAGTTATTCGGGGGAAGAAACAGAGAGACAGAGAAAGAAAGATGGAGAGAGAAAGAGAACAAGAGAGAGTTAGAAACAGAGATTACTTTATCATTAAGGCAACTTTATCAAACACCCAATATCATCTCAAATACCAATAATTATCTTCACAGAGCCATCTGTGAATGCTGACGGGGTAGCGCTGCAAACACACACACCCTCACACACACACACACACACACACACACACACACACACACACACACACACACACACACACACACACAAACACAAAGTAGCTTGCTGTGCTTTGCCCTTGTTAATATAGTCAAGGACGTCAGAGTCCACCTGGGCTCTGATCTGAAGTCCACACTGCATAATTACCGTTTTAAGAAGATGTTACTAGCCTTTTTTTATGATAGCTGATAGTAGAGAGATAGGAAGGCTGGGAAAGAGAGATGGATGACATTCATCAAGAGGCCCACACAAGGATTTAAACCCAGTACATGGTATGTGCCTGAGCAAAGTGAGCCACATTTTTTTTCCAATTTAATTTAATTAAGCTCTTCTAAAATTCCTGCAGTTGCGGACAGCTCTCATATCACAGTAGTTTGATAACAGACTGAGACAAGACAATAATGCAAAGACAAGTTCAAGTATATTTAGAACCCTTAATCACTGGTACACTCCCAAAGGGTTTTATAGGCCCATAGTTTATAGAAAACAAAAATGACTGAGCATTTCTTCTTCTTATGCTCCCTCTGGCTTGTTTCTCCCAATCTTTTTGTAGATGCAGTCCACTTCCTGCCTTTCGTTGTTGTCTGTTTTTGGGAAGTTTCCAAGGTGCTGTCATCCCACTACAAGCAATCATGCTGTCAAATGTTTACATAATGTAGGAGATAGGAGGCACAAGGATGTAATCCTTCCAAACTGCGCTCACGACTGCAGGCACCAGACACTGACAGCTAAATTACAACTAACTAGCTGTGATGAGAAAACAGATATGCTTAACCCTTTCCTCGATGATGCAGGATGGTGCCACTGCCTGGCAGTGTCGTGATCTGGCCTTGCCAAATTACAGTCTCCAAAAGTAATTACCATCTAGCTTTCTCCCTCTCATCTGAAATCTCCTCCTCCTGTGTGTCGTGACTCTGCCTCACGAGTCTTCTGACTCTCAGCACTGAGGCTAACTAAGGATGGAGACACATTTTATAATGATGTGGTTTTACAGTGTTAACATATTGGCACTGTCAAACAAAATCCTGTAACTGCAATTTTGGCAATTTTCATGTTTAATTCTGCACCTTTAATTCTGCGTGTGGGCTCATATATACTGTATGCACATCATCACTATGCCTACAGGGTTCAGTGTGGAGAGTCAACAGTGTAGGGGCCTTTTAGTCTATTCTGGATTAACATTACAAACACATACTGTGCATACAGTCCCCAGGTTGGAGTGACAAAGCCGTTTGCATTTAAAAACCTAATGTTGATTACATACTAAACTGAGAGAGTTCAAAAAACTCATTGCATTTGCAACACACCCACCAAACCAATAACCAATCAATTCTGTGTGTAAAACAAACCTAACTTTTTGTATTTGCATGATTGTTGTCAGTGTGTCGCTTTATATGTTGGCCATATCACTGTAAGTCGAAAAAGCTCTCACCTGTTAAACAGCATCACATCACTGCACTTTTGAAACAGTGCATAATCACAGATGAATAAATTTCTCAGTCATTTTCCTGATAAATCTTCCTATTGAATTCTCTTGGGACTCCATTCTCGAAGCACCTCACGCAGAGTTATTAATGGTTTGAGACTGGTTTGATATTTCTGACACCTCTGCAATTGTGGTTATTTATCCATCCATTACACCAGAATAAATCAGAGCAAACTATAGCCCACGGCTTCTTAAAGCAACATACTGAGATACAATGACTTGGTTTTGCTGACCAGAGCAGCATGCCTTGGAATATCACATAAAATGTTTTCTCGCACTGTAATTAGGCCTCAATGCAAAAGACTGAAACTGCGGCAAATATTGATGTAATGAATGGGAGTATGGGATATATTTTTGGAATATGAAAATTTGTCTGCCCATTTCATCCACAGTTAATGCTTCACTGCATTAGTGGATTTTTAAGCGGTAGTTTGTGCTAATAAAGGACATCGACAATTAGTACAATTATTATATGACCACTTCTGCTGTTCTTACTCAAGCAAATTTGAGTAAAAAAAAAAAAAAAAAGCTCTGTGCTTTATTATGGCCAAATTTATAGATAAAATGAGCCCATGAGCCCAGGCGAGTCTGGTTACTAACTATCCTGACTTATAAGACACATATTCACAGTGATGAGGCAATTCATACACTGAGACTCATAATGACCTATTTATACCAGCCTTTCCCACACACACACACATACACACATATCAGGGTAGGACCTGTAAGGATTGCTGGGAGACAGGGGCTGCTGCAGCCTATGGTGGTGAGAGGGATCATAAATGCTCTCCAAGGCGTGGATGGTCCCGCTGCCCACTCTCATCTCTCTATTCAGCCAAATGCCTTCAAATGAGCATGCATCACAATGTATTCTATTTGTTCTCTATTTATATGGGGAATAACAGACTTTGCCGTAAATTATTTGTTTAGTTTCCAATGATTTTTGCATTGAGCTCAGCATCCTGTCTCAAATGACATTCCCTGTAGCAGACATGTGCCATCTCAGAATTGGGTGTCATTCAGTGGGGAAAAAAAAAAAAAAAACTCAGGGGCTGCTGTGTAGTTTTTGTGTCATTATGTTCCACTCGAAGAGTACAGGAGGACCCACTGTCATCTAATGAACAGGTCGGTGTGCTCTCCTACTTCCTGGGTGTGCTTTTGAGTTTTTGTTTTAGAGAGACAGCGAGACGCACACACACACACATACACACACACACATAGACATACACACAGAACAAGAGAGGTTAAACAAAAAGGAAAAGAGAAACTGAGCCAAGCCACGTATCCTGGGTACTTTGAGCAACCAATTGAGGGAAGTAGAAGAGTGTTGGCTGAAAAAAATCTAAGTACAAAGCTTATTTATTTATTTCCTATTATTTTTATTTTTTAATTTTTTTTTTTTTAAATATTTATGTATTTATTTATTTATTTTCATTTATTTATTTTTTCAAAAAAAAAAAAAAAAAGAATCGCAAGTCTTCAGGATGAAAGAGAGAGTTACATTGGGCGTCATTCAAAAATATCTTCCTAATTTTTTTTCTGAAATCTGTTCTTGATAAAGGTCATAAGAAAAGTCTATGTCAGATTCATGATGTGTTTCTTAAACCACAGAATTGTTTGCACCTGTGTTCTTATAATGATGAATCTCATTCTCTTGTAAATTGAAAGCGCGTGACAGCTGATCCTAATTAGTTTAGGTAAACACCAATCCCCATAAAAGGCCATGAGACTGCAGGGAATATAAACTGATCAAGTTGAGAGAAGTGAAGAATACCCAGACAAAAGTCTTAAGACGGATGGAGCACCAGACTCCAAATGTTCAAAAAAACAAAAGCAAAAGAAAAACTTCATTAGGTCTAAAGTGGAGGCACTTCTGCAGGAGGTGAACACCACATGACGTCATATTTAATAGCATCAGTATGCATGGGATGTTATTGTTCATTTCAGAGAATGGTTTGTCTGGAGAACGGCACACAACAACAACCACAAAAAAGTTTGATCTCAAATCTGAGGCCAAAAATACTGTATAGACATATATATTATTGGATGGAATGGTTCCAAATAAACATAGCTGATGTGAACTGAAGTGTAAAGGGAGTTTGTTTGTGATGAAAAAAAAATTGAAAAAATATATTGATATATTCCTGTAATTTAAATTCTATATTATACAAACACAAATAAAACGCAATAACCAACTTAGAACAAATCCCAATAAAGTCTTCGAAAATAATGGTGAAAACAGCATCAATGGGTTTTAAGAAGAAATTTCTTCTAAAACAAGTTGGTGAATGACGCCCTTTATGAACAGCAAATTTACAGTTGTGATCAACAAACAAGGATGTAACCAATATCTCTGCTGAATGTGAAACTGTTACTTTTATCCATTGGCATGAGCAGTGTTCCTTTGTAATATGGAATGATGTAAAAAATAAAGTTCAGGAAAGAGCTATCTGCACACCAAGCCTTCATGAACAAGGTCCTATGTAGTTTCAGTTTAGCAGCATCTCCTATAGGAAAAGAGCTGCAAGCAGGCCAGTCTGGCATTAGCTGCTATAGCAACATATGAAGGCAGCCATAAAATAGGAGAAAGAGGGCAGTTTCACCCTAGCACTGTGCATTTCCTTTTCCCATACAGTGGTTTTCCCCTTATGGAATAACTTGTTGGCTGTGTGTATGTGTATATATATATATATATATTTTTTTTTTTTTTTGGTGGACATCAAGTTTGCCTTTTCTATGCTACTCTCGTCTTATGATGCCCTCTTACCCATAACACAGCCCGTGAGCAGAGCAAGGGTTACAGGAACCAATGTACCAACATACACCTCTGTACACCATGTAGCGGTACTCCAAGATCTCATTTACAAAAGTATTTGGTCATATTACTTTAGAGCTAAAAACTCCCAGTGTAGTCAGCCTACATAGCTCATGGAAGTTTTCCCTAGTTGTTACAGAGTAAAATTTGATCTACAGACAAATCTGACTAGACTGAAGTCAAGAGGTGATTGATCATTTACAATCGGGAGCCCCTACACACCAGATAACCTACAAGCCTCTTTTGATTTTTCAAAATGACTTTTAACTGTTATTTCAGCAGCATTACCGTCCTGTTTGTTGTTTAAGTCTGCTTTCATTTTTCTGTCGTCCTGTTTCTTTTTGCTGTTTTGACAACATTTCATTACACAAAGCATTTTGCAGCATAATTTCAGATTCTGTAAATAACACCAAAGGTAATTACAAATGTTGAAAACACTTCTACAATAACGAACACGTTAAAGTACAATAATTTTTTATTTTGATGATATAAATACATATAAAAACATTATACACAAGTTATTTCAGGTCACATTTTTTTAAGACACTTGACTACACCAGCAAAGTGAGGAAGGGCAAGGCACTGAACAGTAAACGAAAAATACAGTAACATGTTCACACAAAACCCATGTGTATTTATTAAAGATGTGGCGTTTCCCTACAGTGTGTTAACTTGGGTCTGCACCAGAATAAAAGCACTTGGTTTTATTCAACATATGTCCACACCACCCACACCACGTAACGCTGTGTCCTCGATCACCATAGGAGCAGAGTGTCGTGTTCATTTTCAGCTGTAATAATTATGCCACAACCATTCATTAGAGGCTATTCGAGAGACCACAGTCCAAAACAACTGCCTGAATCCAGTCATCTTGTTTGCCACAGAAATTCAAATGAAGCGAACACTAAACTCGTGGATGAGGCGAGCAAGGCCTCTGACTGGTTTGGCCAAACAGTCAACCTAAATAACTGCATGTCTTGTGATGTTTTAATCCTTGCAATATGCCAGTGATGAAAACAATTGCAGCTGAATTTAAAGCTCTGCTCTGGGTCCTACAAGAACCATAGTGTTGTATTGCCTGTCCTCTCTGGCATCTCTGTCACACCATCACTTCATATGGATGACATAAAAATAGACTGAAGCTATACTACAAAAAGGCTGGTTTTATGTATCGTCTGTACCATCAGCAGCTGTGACTCAAGCCACAGAGAGGTGGACATGCATATGAGAAGAGCGATTAAACAAACACTACCTTCTGCATACATGTAAACATTTAACAATGTCCTGAACAATAGGAAATGTGCAGCCAATATACCAATTTAAAAATCCTCATGTAAAAATAAGGAGACATCTGCTAAGAGCCCATCTCACAAAACAGTTAATGATTTGGGCCCAATGTAAAATCCAATTTTCAGTGGAGACTTACTGAATTTCGTAAAAGCTGTCCTATTCATAAGATCAGTTTGCAGCTAAGTAAAATATGATCTTGGCAACTAGGTGCTTTTTGGGAAACTCCACCATGGCTGTATGGCAGAGCCTCCTGAAGCCTCCACATGTAGTCACACTAATCTGACTGGTAACAATTTCAAACAGGGCTACATACAATTTTCTTAGAACGAGAAAGAGGATATTTGGAATCATCTTAGCAGAACTCGCGCTTTACCTTCAATGTAAAAAAAAAAAAAAAAAAAGAAAAAGAATAAGCCATCTGCTTTGGACATTAAACTTCTTAAATACAGCTTTGGTCATAGTGAAAAGATTGTCTTTACAGATACAAATAGGAGTAATCAAAATACAGTCCAAACATTTTGGGGCTGAATCTAGTAGAATCCCCACAGTGGTCTGCTTATGCAAATGAGGTATACCCCAAAACCCCCTGATGGGCTCAAGTCCTGCATCACTCGTCTTTGTAGTGCTCATTGGCATTGCCGTTCATGACTCCATTGGTGTGGTGCGCCCATGTCTGAGCCTGCAGTACCTTGGGAAGCCTCTTGCCCTTTGTGTAGGCGTGGTACCAGAAGTTGAGGAAGAGAAACAGGAAAATCAGGCCATACGACGCGATGATGTAGATAAAGATGGGGAACTCGTATGGGCAGTCCTTCATGAAGAAATACTGGCAGATGTGGCTGGTAACGATGACAAACTGGATCTGGGGAGAGACAAAAAGGAAGGAGTGGTTAACTGGTATTGTCAAAGTTCACCGACAGGCAGCTCTTCATAAGAAAAAAGTTAGACAAACTTATTAAACTTCAGTTCACAAAATAAGTTCTCTAATGTAAACTTTAAAGTTTTCCATATCAGTCTGACATCAGACTTTACTATTTACATACCAGCTGGATGGTAGTGAGGTATTTCTTCCACCACAGGTACTTCTGGTAGTTGGGTCCCATGGCAGTCAGACCGTAGTACGTGTACATGATGACATGAACGACACAGTTGATCAGGGCGTGGAATGTTCCCAGACCACCTGAAGGACAGGAAAGACGGAAACATGAAGCAAACAACAATTACTTTAATAAGCCATGGAAACCATGTCCCTTAACACTGCAGCACATTGGCTATTATGGAGACTGTTACTATAGAGGGAAAGTTTACCTGGAGCAAAACGAACACCAAACCACCAGGTGAAGGGCATGATTGAGTGATGGTAGACATGGAGGAATGTCACCTGGCTGTTTTTCTTCCTCAGCACAAAGAAGATCTGAAAGCATAGTATTAACATTCACATATGATTTAGTTTTAAACCTTAGGGAGACAAAGTGCTAAAATCTGACAAATCCTACTACACTGTAACCAGAATATAAATGTGACTATTTGAGTATTTGCCCAGGACCTTTAAAACAGCATTACATAATGCATAAGGAAGTGTATTCAACTAAGTGTCTGACAAATTTACCACTTACCGTGTCCCACATTTCAATGAATTTTGAGAAGTAGTAAAGCCAGCATACTGCTGCCATCTACAGGAAAGAATAAATACTACATTAGTATCAATTTTTTATACACACCTCAAAAAATATTCTAGCAATTTCAATTAATGTTTACAACAGTGTTACATCTGAGATGTCTTACCCTCATAGCTTGTGGTGAATCAGAGTAGTCAACCAGATCACACTGAAAGGAATATCCTGTACCCCATCCTGACATGACAAACTACAAGAGGAACACAGTGCAAATTGATTTTTTCCATCAAGCCACACGCTATATTTGAGTAAAGAGTCTTCAATTTAATAAAAGCAAACAGTCAGTGGTAGCATTAACTACAGATCATTGGTTTGAAAAGGAAATAAGCCTTCTATCCAAAAAGAGATCAGCCACAGTTCAGCTTGAATCTTGAGACTGAAATTTTGATTAAAGTGAAAATGAGAAGTTATGGGGGGACAAAGGAATTTTTAAACTTGGGCTGGATTGTAGAAAAGTTTCTTCCTGGATTTGTGCACAACTGAAAGACAGTCATTGTATGCACTTGAGTAAGGGCATTTCACACGACCAGGACTGACTTTGTTCTTAACAATGAGCTCAAACACGGGGTCTACAATGACACACATGTCATCGAAAGCCTGAGGTATGCACATGCGGCAAACCTTCCATTAAAAGAAGGATTGCATCACTGCAAGTTTCATGTGAACGTCAGTGAACCCACCTCATAGCACATGTAGAGTGAGAGGGCCACCACACCAAAGTTGTAGAGTACGAGGACTCCTTTAAGGTCAAAGGCTTTGCGATTCTCCATTATCCGAGGCCCCAGTGATGTGACAAAGTAGATGTATGCTGCGATGATGAGGGTTTGAGGAAGAGGTGATGACATGAGCAACCAGTTCTCTGTCCTGGAGTCTGCAAAGGAAGCATAATCAGAAGTTTATAAGAGGAACACTCAGATTTAATTATATTAAAACAGTGTTCAAACACCCAAGAACTACAAGTACAAGATTTAAATGTCATAAGAATGCCAGTGCCATGTAGTGTTTGTCTCAAAACATTTTCTGTTTTGCTTTCCAACAAAAGGAAAGCTATTTGAACATTAGTAGTTTTGTAAAGTGGTCAAAGACTTACCTGCATTTTGAATGAACCCATCATACAGTAGTGCGACTGAAGACTTTATATTACTCATTTCCATATTTACGCAAGATCCTTGGGAATTCACCTAGACCAACAAAAAAGGTCAGAGGTTAGGAGTCAGCCTGGAAAGGGATGAGGTTAATGGCGTTCAGATCAGAAGCCTGATACAATCAGAGCTAGAAAAACAAACATGCCAGAGGTCTTTGCTTACCGAAATGTTCAGTGTAATTATTCAAAGCTGTCATACACAATTGACAGAAAACACATAAGCAAATGCTTATGTCATTTGCTTACAATACCTGGTCTCACACAGATGTGAGATTTGTCTGAAACGTGATAACAATGAGTCCTCCTTAAAAACTTTATGAGCTTCCAACAGGAAGTACATCTCTAAACAATTTTTAGAAGTTGTGAAATCCTTGTGAACAATGAGGCTATTATCTATGACCACACTCTCATTACTTCCCAATTTAATACACAGAATTATTAGAATCAGGATGGATTTTTAAAATCTGCTGATAGTTTCCCTTATGCATAACTCAGTAGGTTAATTGGCAGAATATGACCATCTGCTGTAGCTCCTGTCACAGCAGACCATTACTGCTGAAAGCCTGGATTGTAAGAGAAAGTCAACTCAGCATCGCAGCCATTCTGCTTACTTTCCTTGCATCTGAAGCAGACAAGGGACGAGTGTGCAGGGAGCACAATGGGAGGCGGTCAGCCCTGCTTACTCAGCTAAACACTACAGTGCAGCAAGCAATCATTCATTTAAGACAGTGATATGGGCACGCAGACATATTCCATTTCCTCTATAAATACAGTGCAACGTTGATAGGAAAACAGGATAACTTTGTTTTAAATGTCATTTCAGGAAAATTACAAAAACTACACCATCTTGCAAGGTGTGTTTTAAATACAGAAGACCCATGAGGCATATAAAAGGAATGGCTACCTAGAATTATAATCTGTATATGGAAATTGTACTGTATCTTACCCACATTATCTACTATTATCATGTAAATGAGCAGAGACAGTGAAAGGTCATTTTCTAGCCAACAGCGACATGAGTATATAAAGTCAGCCAAGCAAAGCATCATAAAAACAGCTCCAAGGAGGATGATGGGTTAGTGGGGGGTTGTTGCCATTTCTTAATGCCATTATCACTACATCTACAAGGAAATGATGTTCTACACCCCCATTCAGCATTTATGCCTCTGGTAATGTCCTGACATGAGGGGGATTTATATGTGGAGCTCTGTCTCATGTCTGACGTGCAAATGAGGTTGTTCTACAAATGATGTTGCTAGACACATGTAGAAACTTCTGGCACCTGCAGGATGTATCTACACCTGGCAGATGTACAGAGTTGATAATAAAGCAGTATGGCGGTAAGCTGACGTGACGCGCTCGCGCCGTGTTGTCGGACCGGTTTGAGGAGCACGCCTCATGGGGAAGTTGTCATGGGAAACTCTTTGCCAGGCGGAGCTCCAAAAGCAGCTCACATCTTGCAACTTTAAAAAAAAAAAAAAAAAAAAAAAATCATTGCGTGTCGAGAAAGCCCGAGGTTATTAATGTTTATCTACAAGCGGGGGGGGGGGGGGGGGGGGGGGGGGGCAATTCTCAATTTATGGTGTACAAAAGGTGTGTATTTCACCAAAACCCTACACAACAGGTTCCTAAGGTGTGTCTACCACTGACTGACGCAATGATGAACATAGTAGCACCAGCAAGGACATGGTTCAGTCGCTGAATGAACCGTGAGAAAGGCACAAGCATCTGGAAGTGATGGACACGCAAGCCGCGACCTGCCAATTTATACTCCTGATAAGACACACCTCATCAAACTGTGCGCGCCTGTAGCGTCAATAAGCCCCCAAACTCTTGATAAAAAGAAAAAGACTAGGTCTGAATAAGTTTCAGAGTCTGGGACGTCTAATCTGAACCATTTGGCTGTTGGGGCTGATTGGTAATGTGGTGCCTCGGCAGATAACTGAGGGCGACGCGGTTCATATTGCTTTTAATCTTAATGGCATTTTCCTACCGCACCAAGTCGGTTTGAACTGAAGTGGATAGATGAGTGGGGCCTCTTCGACATTTAAAACCCACCTTCAGCGCAGAAAAGGGGGATAAATACTTGTACGCGAACAAATACTGCAACTGCAACAGGTGACGCCATTGCGGAGGACGCCAAGTCACTTCTTGAATCATGGCATAAATGAGCACAAGCCCGTTTTAGTATCGGCACACCGCTGCACTGCTTGAGTACTTTCATGTTCAACTCTTACCTTCACAGTGTTCATGCTCGCCTCATCTGTATAATATTACAAAGCGGAAAAACACAAGTCGCTAACCTTTTCTCGTTTCTCGTTGAGAATCCCAGTTGTCCGTCAAAGTGTATCCTCACCTGCGCGTCCCTCCAGCAACAGGTGTCCCAGCGGCTGCAATCACAATGCGTTGTGAGGGGCGCCGCTGTCCCTTTATGAAGAGAGGGGAGGGCGGAGACCCGACTCAGGTTAGACCTCGCTGTTCACTGATTGGACAATCAGCGCACGACCCAAAATCATTCCTAAAAGATTGCTCACGCTTATCAGTGACAATGTCGTCCTTTTTTTTTTTTTTTTTTTTTTTTTTTTTTTTTAAGTAAGCTACCAGTAGGAATGCCACCTCAGTCCTCTAAAAATCCTAGATACCTTATCAATGACTTAAAAGAAACTTATGATCATAATAATAAGGAAACATATTTCTTAAGGGTGTGGCCTGGGTGAAACCAGTCATTTAAGATGCTTCCTATTTTCTGTTAATCTTGCTTTGCATTTTGTTAATGTGGATAAGTTACATGTAAGCAAGCCCATGATCTGTTTTACGGAGCCGATGGCCTACAATGTCACAAAAGGTTCAGTAGATGATGTGTTGAGTTGACTTCTCCTTACTTAAAAATATGTACTCCCCACTTAAAAGTACCTATAAAACAATAGCTATAAAACACATGGGACACATGACTGAGGTAGCATTCTCAGAGGTTTTATTATTCGGGCAGTCATTGGAAGATTTGGAGAAAAAAAAAAAACTGTACAATTCAAGACACTTCAGGTGTTTCAGAAAAGATAAACTGAGCGATTACGCAATGAACAACACAGATAGAACCAGTACATACAGTTCAGGATATCCAAGGTATAGGCCCTCCCTCTGAATGTGCTTTGATACGATGATTCATAGATTGTGTTTCTCCACTATTGTGATTATAATAAAAAAAGGCTTTCACATATTTCCGGCAAAGCACTTGTGTAGTGCAATCACTGGAATGTTCTGCATGACAGGCAAGTGTACCTCCTTGTAAACCAGAATACCGTAGGTTTGATCACGGCC
Organism: Myripristis murdjan; assembly: GCF_902150065.1. NCBI lineage: Eukaryota > Metazoa > Chordata > Actinopteri > Holocentriformes > Holocentridae > Myripristis > Myripristis murdjan. Next base: position 22,293,209 of record NC_043988.1, read on the forward strand.
ATATGTATAGCATGTCTGTGGGTCAGTACTGAAAGATTCACCTCACAGGGATTCCAGGTTTGTCTACGTAAACAAGGCTAATATGTAAACGAGAGAGGATGAGACAGGGATTCCAGGTTTGTCTATGTAACTAAGGTTAATGCATTAATGAAAAGACAAAAAATATAAATAGGAAAAAGAAAAAATAATTGAATTACAAGGCAGACGTAACCAAAAGACATAGATCCCATTCATATGCTAAAGAGAGAGGGTGAAATTGGTTTCAGTATCACTCCTCACTGCTGGTTTCAGCTAGGGTTGACAGAAGCAAATGCAAATTTAGCCAGGAGTATCAACAAGACAATGAGTGAAGTGTATGTGTGTGGTTACTCCCATACAAGGCTTTTCAAGATTTTGGCTGACTTCTGTGTTAACACACTTACTGTTAAACAGCACCATCAATAACAATTGTTAGACTACCTATACCTGTACAAGATCCCTTTAACCAAAACCTTAAAGATATGAACATCAAAGTGTCAACATCATGACAGGTGTGTGAATCCTGCTAAGAAATGTGTCACTCAGACAGAGGAGAAAAGAAGTAGTCTGCTCTTGTGCTATGGGATAAAGACCATTTTTGAAAATAGATGATGGGTTTTCAATTACTTAAGGAGGCCTTCATGGCATGAAACTAGCTGTACTAATGCACATCTTGGCTTTCAATTTCAATAAAAAATAAAATAAAATATATATGTATAAAAAAATACCAAAAACATTACTTAAAAAGGCTACATCAAATGTACAAAAACAAATAGTTTACACATTTGTGTGTATTTATAAAAAAAATATACAATAATTACAGCCAGGTTAGTGTGCTCTGCTGACAAGCAACATCTTTGAGGCATATCAAACATTCAAAATGCTGTTTGAATTTTGAGAGCTTTGTCTTCTTCTGCAGTGTCATGATAATGTAGGTGAGACTTCTGACTCTGACACATCCACACGTGCTCAACATTTGCATTAGTCTTCATCACTGCTCCACGTGTCCTGGAAGACTGGGTTCACTGAAGACTGGCCAACTGCACCCTGTAATGGACAAATACATCCACCTTGATATCCAGTCAAAATAAGAAATCCCTTTCTTTGAACAAAGTTTTTACAAAAATATAATGTATAGTACACACACAAAGCAACAACGCCCAGGTCTAAGATAAATACTGTCATCTAATGAATTAAAACATTTTGGCAAATATTTGCCTGACAAAGACTATTAATTTATATTTTAATTCCTGATATGAAGCACATCACAACAGGGATCTCATTTCTGTCATGAGCACAGGAACACACAAGGCCAGTTTCGCAGATGTCAGTTTAAGCCATGTTTGAAACTACAAATCAGCTCCAGGGAGGGAAAATCTTAACTCTCACAATGAGCCTTGCAATAGTTTTCTCTATTAGATCTGTGGCTTTTACCTTCTTTGCGTCTTTTGACTCTTCCTCTGTGTCTGGGGAGCGGAGGACAGGAACCCATGCCAAGATGTTGCAGTCTTTACCTCCACTGTACAGCTCCTAGACAGAAGTAAAAAAAAAAAAAAAATGGCCTGAGGAACGAGTGTTTCCATCTTGATGCTAACAGTGGTTAGAACACCCAACCATTAGAGGAAATAAGAGGAAGAGCTGATCTACCTTCACCTTACAGAACTTGTAAAACAATGACATCAGCAGCAGGGGAAAACCACTGCTGACAAACAATATGCTCGGGACCACATGTTAAGTAATTATCAGGCTCAAAACTGTCAATTCAACAAGTGCACCTCTGGGAGGCATTTCACTGTTGCACAGGACTACTCGGTGGCATTACATCAGCCCAGAGGCATGCAGAAGAACAGAGGCAAGATACATTCCCAGGACTATGTGTCCTCTCCACATTCTGTGGTGTTTTATGGTATATGTTGTAGTATAGAGTGTGTAGTGATGTAGTATGATAAATAAAAAGTGTATGATAAGGTATGTAAGGGCCTTTTGATATGTGCTTGCGATAACAGTGATATAAATGAACCTGACTCTAAGTAAACCCAACTTGCCTATCCAGTATCCCTCCAGAATGACAAGCTGCTGAACAGCATTCCTAGGCATGTGGGCTAATAACTAGGGCGTGAGTTGGATAAGACTATGGATGTTTCCACTGTGACAGTCCCCAGCACACGTTTCCGGTCAGACAACAAAAAACTGTAACGTGGTTATGAGGCGGACACGCGTTTCCACATACAACACTGGTCCCGTCAGGCCCTCTCTTTCAAACCAGGAAATACTAGTCATAGTATTTCTATGAAAAAAGCAAATGCATGTGTCTTTGTTCATTTTGTTGAATACAACGACATTTGATTGGCAGTTTATTTGGTTGTGATCAGACGACCACAGTGTGACATCAAAAACTAGCATTATTTCACGCTCATTTTTTAGATATTAAAAACATGCTTATGGAATTTATGTACATCTACATATAAATTATGTCTGTCTATTCCTGTCTGTGTGGTGTTTGTAAGAGGCAAGTCTTTATTATATACCATTGTATATCAGATATGATGATCCTTTAAATAAACTTTGACTGACTGATTGATATGCCTGAGATTATGTGAAAAGCTGAAATGTTAAATATTAGTTTTTACAAATTTTAATATGTGAGAATGTGGCTTGTTAAAGCTGTTGTAGCATAGAGGTTAGTGAAGCGCACTGAAATTCACATGGTCAGTGGTTAGATAGAAAGATAGATAGGTATACTTTATTGATCCCAAACTGGGAAATTCCCATGTTACAGCAGCAGCATCAATAAAAAACATAAAATAAAATTAAATTAAAATTAAAATTAAGAAGTATATACAATAGAGACTAAATACACTAAATATATACACTAAAGACAATAAGGGCTAAGTATATACAATAAACTAACCTAAGAATATGCGATGTTGAAATGTTGAAATGATGGTAATAATAAATATGAAAAAATGAACTTCCACACTAAAGCAAGAAAAGTCTGAAAGTGTAAGTTTTTTTTTTTTTCTGGACTCATTGGATGTCTACAGATGCTGAATGGACATTGTTAACATAAACTTAAGCATAATGGGTGAACAGGTACATTCGTCACACCAACATATTGCTACAACGCTCAGGAAGGACCCAGCTGACAGCCAGGTAATGTCAGCACAATGTTCATTTTGGAACCATTTTTGAACCATAACGGGACGTCTTAACTGAACATTTAAACATTCAGCGACTCAATGTTTGCTTGTTTGCATCACATCTTCCTTAAATTACTTGATTATTAATGACGCTCTCAACAGACATTATAATATTACCAATGGAGGAGAATCTGAGCAGAATTTGAGATTACCATGATAACTGCTAAGACCACACCATAGTTGAAGAGTTGAAAAAACAAAAGAAAGCCCATTCATGCAAGGACCAATTAAACTCAACAAGCAGAAATAAACCCCGACAGACAAAAAAAAAAAAAAAAAACAGTGGGTGTATGGAAAAACAGAAAAAAATGTACAACTGTGAACAGACAGATGGAAATAGTGGGTCATGGGTGTGTCTCACCTGGTAGTCTGGGTGAAACTCACAGCAGTCAACGCTGTTGTAGTGCCCTCTGAGCATGGTGACCAGCTCACCTGTGTGGAGGGCATACACTGCCACCGAGCTGCCACATGGCACAAACACAAACTCTGGGCTGCAGCCGTGCGACAGGGTGAACTTTAGCCCTTTACGGCTCTCGTTGCAAACCTTCCCATAATTCACCTGGGGGGAGAGGACAGTCAGCTTACTGTCATATAGGTCTTCACGTATATTGTATTCAATACTGAGGAGAATGGGAAGGTTTCATGAGTGGAAATGAAGCCTTACATGCTAAGCCCTTTCTCTGGTTGAAAATCTCTATTGGAATTAGAGCCACAATCCCCGAATGTTTCATACAAATGAAGGTCTGTTTTGCTACTTTTTAATACTGTATGATACAAAAATATTTTAACCTATTTAAAAAAGCTTTTATATACTGTTCTGAACACCAGTGAGGGGGTTCCTCTTTGCCAGGGAAAAGTAATTTGCTGCACAGGAAGTGATGCAGTTTATTTTTAGCAATAACAGTGGATTGCAGAGACTAGAAGTACTATGAAGTGCTACAGTCTGCATTGAGAGCCTTTATTATTACATTATGTTTGCAGAACACTAAAGTAATGATCGCCTGTTACATAAGCGGTGTTGCCAAAAATCAAGATAAAACAAAAACCTTATAGTTTAACACTTTAATTTGTTGGTGCAGAATTTCTAGGCTTAATGCACAACTATGAAACAGGCGGTGATGTTGGTAATGCATTCCTTTCACTTCTCTTAATGTTCTTGGGGCCATGAGCAAGACGTCTCCATGAGGTTCATGAAAAAATTCGCACTGCATCATTTATAAACCAATTTTAGCCTCAGCCCATGGGAGAAGGCTCATCTAACCTTTGAGCCTGTAGTTGTCTGAACGGCAGCCTGAAGATGGAAACATGCCCAGCATAGCAACCGTAGCATGAGGCAGCAGAGCAGGAAATTAGAATAGGAGACTATGTGAGAGCCCAGGGCAATTACATAGTTGTCCCTGGCTTCTGCGGAGGGTTGGGTTTCTGTGTTGTGGGTTATTGTGTGGGGATGGGGAGTGGGGGTGGAGGTTCTCTATGATGAACAAACACAAGGCTATTGATACCCACTCTGAGCCCCAAGTGAAAGCTAAAGAAGCCACTGGAAGTCATTCAAAGGCTTATGCAAAGAAAATTCACACAACATTTTGCATGATGTCAGTGCGATGATGAGGGATTCTCCTTCAACTCGTATTGTGCTGTGAACCAAAAGCTCCATTTCAGTGAAAACTCCACTTGACAATATATTGTTCATCTATCAGTCTACTCTGTCTTCCTCTCTTCGTCTCTATTATATGACCAAAACGGCTAAAATAGTCAAGGTGAGTGGATGACTAATACTTAAGTATTAAAAGAATATTCCAACTTTTTGTGCAAAATACAGATTTTTTGATTTACCCAGACTGATACAGACTGGTACTGGCCATCTCGTCTGGCTATATCAAAACAAGGATATTCTACCCAAAACACTGGAGTATTACTTTATTTGAAACAATAGTTGATCAACTGATTAGTCATAAAAAAGAAAAAAAAATGTAATAATAAAAATAAAAATAATTTATTACGGTATATTACAAATACATACATATATTCCATTATAGCCAAGGCTGATTATAACCCATGAGCACTTGTCACTATTTTTGATGTTTTATAGACTCAATTATAAATTGAAAGAATAAGTAATAGATTCACCGACAATTAAAATGATCATTAATTGTGGGCCTAATATGCTGATATTCCACCACTCATATTTTCAATTAAAGCTTAAATTAACCACTTACTTTCCCTCTCTGTGTAGTATACCACATGTGCATACACGCAGACACACACTCCCTTACCAGTGTATTTTCTCCTGTAGCACTATTCCATAACCGCATACGGTCATCGGTCCCCGTAGTGAGCAGGTAGAGACCATCTCCAGTGAAGCATAGGCCATTCACTCTGCCATTATGGGCTGTGTTCACTGTTCAGACACAGGTAACATATCAATAATGTCTCCACATATTGTACTTACAGATTATTCATACTATATCTCTACAGTCTATACACACAAACACAGCTTGACAAATTCTACATTGACAATAACAGTGGCCGCACTTTTGAGAAAATACGGCTAGGAGGACTTGGGAGACTCAAACATCATCACTGGTGCTACGGTACTACAAAATCCACTGTGTTATTTATGTGAGTATCATTACCCCAAAGACAACATGTTTATCATCTCCTGCCCCTCTCTCTTTTTATAGATCCATTATTTTACATGACTTTCAATCAAATTAATCATCTCTGATGCCTGTTCAAGAATAAAATGCTGTTCACACCCAAGATAAACCAGGTTCAAGGTAAACTTGGGGTTTGCTACGCTTAGCTAGAGCTCAAATACAGACAGGACCTCAGGCAGGATAGGTAGATACAGGATGTGCTGAATGTTGACAGCTACCCCAAGGAGAGAAAACACTACTCTGTTTACCTAATGTTGTGCTGGTTTTTCTTAGTTTGGAGGAAGATTTTGGTTATTTATTTATTTGTTATTTGTTTATTTCTGGGGTGCCAGTCAGGTTGCAAGCCTGACAAAGTTGTTTGTATTGTTTGCTTTTGTCTTAGTCAAAGTCAAAGAAATAAGTGAAAAAACCTTCACTCACAGTGAGGATCAGTGAACGTCACGACTGAGAGGAGGAATCATTTCATTATCAACTGGCATCAGTTTAGAAGTACAGGTCTGCAGCCCCTTTAGATGTTTTGTAACACACTTCGATGGAGCAGGCTTTGCTACAGTATGTCTTCCACACGCAATACCCTTTACACTTATGGCCTAAATATGATGACAAAGATTACAAAAAACAGTTACAGTTTCAAATATGGGGTTATCTGGAGCCAAGGGGATTATGGCCCATACTTCTGAAGCTATACCAGCCCCTACTGTCTTTAATTCACTCAACCTGTACTGTAGTGCTATGCAGTTTCTGAGGTTGCACTGATGCTTGTGTTGTTGGAGCTAAGTGTTTCTTCAGTGTAGCACCACTATGAGATATTTGCCAAGTTGTGAGGTGCTAAAAGAACAACATGGAGAGTGGATCGCACACTGGCTATAGTAGAGGCAGGGGAAGAAAAAAATGTATGACAGGATGATGGGGCAGCAGTGTCCAAACTCGGCCCCAAGCTGTAACTCTGCCAGTAAAAACCCAGGGGACTTCCTGACAACCATTTCTGTCTTGATGTCCTTCTGTCTAGACACCTCTCAGTTTTCCCTATTGCTAGGGAAACTTTTCCTGAACTGCCTCTTTTAATTCAATTTTTCCTACAGATATGCAAAGCACTTCACTGAATTGCTGATGTACTTTTGAACATGTTAAATTCTCTTTCTTTCTTTTTTTTATCATTATATTGTAAAGCACTTTGAATTGTCTCAGAGTATGAAAGGTGCTATTAAAAATAAAGGTGCCTTGCCTTCCCTTCTCTAAATAAAGGCTAAAACAAATGGTCACAGACAGCAACCCCCACCACCCAGCACAATCCCCCACATCAACACAGCATTCCTAGCTGCAGCTTTCTACAATTCCTCGTTCTTCTTGATCTTGAGGTGACCTTTACCCTTGACCTAGACACACCAAAATTTAGTCAGCTCATCCTCCAGTCATATTCTCAATTAGAGTAATTTCCTGGAAAGGAGAACAAGCAAACCATATTTATCTATCCTGACTTTGTACTCCTTGGGGGTAGACACATAACTCTTTGCTCCCAAGGGCTGTGTATTTTGCCAGATATCAGTGTCATTGCCTTTGGAAAAAATTATTGCTGTGAGTTTTTGACATGTAAATTTTTTAACAGCTTGAGTTTCACAAGCAGATATCCCTCCAGCATTGTGCTAACACGCCAGGAGAGAGGGAAGAACATAGCAGCCTGGAAACCAATCAAACACAGCCTGTCTGAAAGAATAGAATATTGGAAATTTGTTTTGTTAAACTGTTCCTTTAAGAAAAGCTAATAACAGAGGAAGAGGAAGAAAGAGGAGAGGTGGCAGTACCTGCTTCAGAGGAGGCTTTTGACTTGTCTCCGTTGTGCTGGTCCAGAGTGAAGAGGCTGCCAGAGGCCCGACGCACATCCCACACTTTCACCCTGCTATCTGCACTAAGAAAGAAAACGAGGGGAGGCAGTTTTGGTGGTTTTGTCCCTCATGGTTAATTCATGCAGATATTGCACTTTGAAAGTATCTAAAATAAGCTCCAAGATACATTATCCCACTAAGAAATATAATCTTGGAGTTTACAGGCACATGGTCAGACTGAGGAGCTTCAATTGGCTAAAACAGCATCATATGATGAAAACCACCAGTACCAATAAAGAAACATTTTTCTGGTGGGACTTAACATCCAGTTCTATACTCAAATATCATATCTCTCTGTGTGCCACTCCTTCAGTTGTTTTCAAAAATCACTTGCAGTCCAAAGGGACAGCAGCACACTGATCCCAATGGGTTAATTAGCAGGTCTAATGCGGCATAAAGCAGGCGGGTGCTCTATCCACCATATGCTATATTGGCAATCCTGGGAAATGGGCTAGTGGAGTGCCACTGTGCCATTCCACTGGCGATGTGGTGCCATTACCCTTGACTCAGGTTGCCAATGTGTCCAGATGGCAGGGAACTGGGGTGACAAGGAATGCTGGGATACAACAAGGTGGGAATGACCCTGCACTTGGCATTATGCTTTGATATGCCACTGAGGGCTACGTCAACAAGGGTTTCAGAGGCTGTAACTGCACAGCAAGAACGGCAGTTAGCAGTGCCTACCTGGCAGTGGCCAAGATGTGCTCGTATCTGGGTGACCACCGCACAGACAGGATCTCCGCTCTGTGACCTGATGGGGAGAACAAGTTATTATTTATACTTTATGTGTGTTAAAGCTGTGCAAGAAAAATCAACACAGCCAATTTTTTTTTTGTGTGTGATAATATATCAATTCTCTGTCCTCTTGTATCAATATGTAGTGTTCATGCACTTCATTTTTATAAGATGTCATGATATCCATTTGGTGTACTGTGTTAAGCACTGTGCATTGTGCTCATTCTATTTTTTAAAAATTCAGAACGGAAATTTTAAATAAATTGTTTTAAGTCAATTTGTCACCCTATTTATCAGACTATATTGTATATATTATTAGTCTACCCAGGTGTTATGCAGCAGGTTGCATTTAAAGCTCTGTTTTCTGTTTTTTATTCAAGCTGGCAGAGTATTACAGTATATTGTGCTAAAAAAATTGTATGGTGATCCATGTATCATAATGTGCATTTTATTATGAGGTCCTTGACAAGAGCCGACCCAAATGTGTGTGCATACATGTGTGTGACAAAGAGGCCGACAGAGAGAGAAGAAGTGGGCGTGAGTGCGTGTGTTTGTGTGTGTGGCATAGTCCACTGACCCTGAAGAACATGAATACTTGAGCCAGACTTCAGGTCACACAGCTGTATTTTGGGATTTTTGGTGCCAACTGGAAATGCAGAGACAAAGTTTAGACAGGATCAAGAAGACTCATTAAAGCTGCCAACATCTGTGTTTTAAACACTGAAAGAAAATTACAATTACATGGTTCATTATATAGTTGAAAATCCATGCAAAGTAGTTTGCATGTGCTCACTGCAGTCCTTTCAATCATGTATGTTAAGACTTATTAATCTCTCACAAAACACAATCAGCACATTTACAAAACAGTCTGCCCCAGTTTGTATACAAGGGAGAAGCACTTAGGGAGGAAACTAAAAACTGGAGTCCCAGGTTCTGACAGACGAGGTGTGGTGAATGTGGAAACTCACAATACTAGCTTCTAAGAAACATGAGCTAACACACCCAGCATTGATACATGAGAGCAGGGCATTGGTAAAATACAACAGCAGGCAAAAAAGATGATTAGCACATCGTTAGAATTTAAATAGACTAAATCATGCAACTTTAACTAAGAGCCATCGTTGTCCTTCAGGAACAAATTTCCTTGAAAGTGCCCTCCTAGAATATCTGAGAGTTGTTTGCAACCTGTTGGGCAAGCACATGTAGCTCTCCTGACAGGGATGCACACAATTTCTAAAGAAACAGACAAAGGCTACGGCAGCCTCTCGGTTACAAACAGACATGTCAAAGAGACTTCTGCTTTGTGAGTCTGTGTGAAAGGGTGCACCTGTATGTACATGTGTTATGTGCATATGCTGAATAGGTATAAGTAACCTGTTGGTCCTGCTTGGTGACACTGAGAAGCAGCACCTAGATTCCTGCCATGTTTTTCCACAGAAATATATCCCTGCACTTGATGCAAAGTCTAATCAGCTTCTGGCCTTCTTGTCCCCTCCAGGCATCCATCACTTTGTAACTCACGGCAAAGACTGGTGTACCAGACAGGGGCATTGTCTGTGGAGAGCTGTGGGGAAACACGTAGGGCACTACCTGGAGAAATGTCCTGATGACAGATAGGCCATCTAATGAGAATTCTCCCTTAAGTTGAAAGCATTGCTAGCAGGCACTGCTCTGTTCGGCCTCACGCATTGCTGAGAGTGTCAGAGGTTTTGAACTCTAGGTGGGTGAGAGTTTACCAAAGTTCACAGCACATACACATAACCCCACCAACACGCACACACACACACACACACACACACACACACACACACACACACACACCTGCAATAAGGCTGTGTTTCCTGGCGATGGGGGACATGTGGTGGCAGTAGACATTTCCGTCGAACTGGAAGACTTCAGCAGGCTTAAGAATCACAGAGAGAGAGACAGACACAGAGCGAGAGAGAGAGAGAGAGAGAGAGAGAGAGAGAGAAATCAGCTACAGTTAAGCTTCAGCAATGCCTGTGAACTAGAAATAGGCTATAACAGGCTATATGCAATGGAGTATATGTTTGTGTGCATGTGTGCGTGTGTGTGCAGTAGAGACTAAACAGTCAAAGCCTTCTGTCACTTAAAGAGACAAGCCAAACCACTATCAGTAAAATCTGAAAAATGTACAATAACACAGTGTTGCTCAAACTGGGGGTTATGCAGAGAGGATTTGCAGAGTGTGACATGCTCCACTTCAACAGAGCTTTGCTGCCCATTTACACTTTAACAGGGTAATGAATATGTCAAGGCTCAGTACTTCTCTCATTAATTAATAAATCAAGTAAAATAGCCTGCAAATGGAAAAATTACAACCGTCACTTCAAGTAAAACATTACTGTTTTTCATGTGCAGAGTCGTGCTGCACTTTCGCACACAGATATTTCTGTGTTTTTAGAGGCCATCAGTTAGACAGACCAGGACTCATTGTGGAGCTGATAATTGCTGGCCTACATACAATGTAACACCATTTCACTGAGGAAGCTCTGCTGTCCAGCAGGCTGTCCAAAATCTTTCAAAATAGTCTCATAAGATGACTAGTCTGTTGTTATGCACTCAAATTTGAACACATCCATGATATAACTTCTTTCACCCGCTCTGCAGGAGTTCAGGGCATTAACAAGGTGACCATGATAGCAGCTCAGAGCTGGGGAGCCAGTGTGCCGGAGCAGCAGCGGCGGTTACAATGCAAATTCTTCTGCAAACACAAAAAGCCTCTCTGTGCCCCATCTGCCAGTGTGTGCCAACACAAGCATGGGCAGAGCCAATGGGCACTCGCACAGAGAGGGCTCTGTTTGGTCATAAAAATTCCATACACATGCACATACATACACATACAAACACTCCCACGTGCACGCACACACACACAAATTTACAGTCATTGACGTACAAGAACACAAGTGTGTGAGTGAGTACACGACTGTAATAAATTATTTAGCAGTGTGTGTGTGTGTGTATGAAGGAGAGTGAGGGAAACACATAGAGTTAAAACAGATTTTTACTGTCCCTTCCCTGACCTTTTCAAGTAACCATGATGCCAGTGTAACTCTAGCAGAGTATAAAGCCTGCCATATGGGACTATGTGGCACAGAAAGGTAGGAAGCATGAAGCAGAAAATAAGGAAGACAGAGAAGGGATGGTGAAAAGAGCAAAAAGAAAAAACAGGGTGGTGGAGCAACAAATGAACTAGTGTTGGTCAGCTCTTCAGTGAGCAACAGACTAATCCTTAAGAAATATCACACATCTCACACAGATTAAACTGTAATATGTCTGCTGAGAATATTCCTTACCCTCAGCGTCTCTGTGTCCCACACCTTCATGGTTTTGTCAAAGGAACTGGAGACAAACATCCCGGTGTCATGAGGATACCACTGGACTGTCTCTACACTGAATTTGTGGACATGCTGATTGGACCTAAATAAAGACACATATGCCACTACATCACCAAGGAAACACACAAATTTTACCACAAGTGTCCACGAACTTCTCACATCATATCTAATGCCCCACCGAACCCCCCACAAAAAATCAGTGCTGCTACAATAATATTAATTTAGTGCTAATGTGCTGTCTGGACCTAAAAAGACAAGGTTTTGATCAAGCTTAAACTAATGATAATGTCAAAACAGCAATGCAATGCTGCCCTCTAGTGGATGAAAAGAATAATTCAGAGAAAAATTCACCTGCCTACTGTGCAGGTTGCCTTGCAGGTGTACTGCGGTTTTCCAGTGTAGTTCTCCAGGTCATAGATGACTATAACCCCATCTGCTCCTCCAGACAACATACTGGACAACACAGAGGACTGGGTTCACACACTTCATCAGTCACTCATATTTACTTTAGCATGGGTTCTGAAAGTTTTTCAGCCTTGAGAGACAATCTGAAATTCAATTTCTTGCCATGGGGTGCGGGTTTATTTAAATATACTGACACCATTCTTAGGCATGGACTCACAAGAAAGAGGTTTGGAACAATTTTGGGCTCCAGTCCTCAGAAACCATATTCTACATTATTTAGTCAATATTATGTAGAGCATTATAGCTTCAGTGAAATATTTCTGTCAGTTATTGTGGCACTTACTATCTGCCCTCTATCACCTCAATGTCTATGGTGTTAATGCCATTGCCGTGGATTCTGTCCACATCTCTGTCATGATTCAGCTGCAGACTGAGGACCCTTTGGAGAGAAAGGAGAAGAGGTTTACAATACTGGAAATTTCTGAACATCAATCCAATTCTGGGCCCTTTGAAACAAACAAACAAACAAACAAACAAACAACAAAAAGTATGTGCTGAGTATAAGATAAGCTAAAAGACAAACTAAAATTTAAATGATCCCTGTAAGGAAATTGCATCATTGCAGCAAGAGACAGCAACGGAAAATAGACTATGAATAAAAATGGCACAAATGAGAAGTTTATATGTAAACATTCATATGTGAATAAAAGGGCCAAATCAAAAAGTATCTAACATTAGCTAACTGAGGTACAGGGCATGCAGATTTGCATATATATTCTGCAAGCTGCCATCTTCCAAAAATGTAAAACAAAACAACGAATGGGTGTGTTTGAATTGGTGTGATAGCCTGTGGCAGTCACTTATAGGGCTTCTGCTAATCCACATGAGAAATTGTTTTATTTACAAGCCTTGATCACAGGACTAAAGGGGGTGGGGGGATGATTGATTGATTTGACAAACTTAAAAAATGGTACATGAATGTGCATACAGTACAATAAAAATTAGTTGGGATATCGCAATATTACAGTCACATGATTTATTTTCTCAAAATTTATGGCTTAGCAGGCAGGCAAGAATTAGTAAAAGCAAGAATCCGCAACTGATAACTCATATTTTACCAAATCAGGAATCAAGATGCATACTGTTTATGTTGCACATATTTCTACTCCTACCTACCTCATTGCAGTATGCTATCCTATGTGATACTGTATATTTAAAATATTTGTCATATATGTTGGGCATGCTAGTATTTTGTTGTATAATTTTATACTCGGAAAAATGCATAGAAGAGAGAGAGAGATTTTATATATGCAAGCATACATTTATATTTATATATACACATACATTTTTATTTAATTATGGATTATATATACTCCATGTAGACGTATAAGTTTAAGTTACATATTAAGTTTACATATTCTATTCTATAGATATTTTGCATATACATTTTATTATACATATAGCCAATCGTTCAAAGGTGAAAGGTCTACAGAATTCTATAGAAATATTTTGGTATATATTTTTTTTAATTATTACACTTATAGGGTATGCAAAGTTTTTTTTTTTTCTTTATTCTTTGTATTGATCTACTTATTTTTTTTTTCAATACATAAATATTTCACTAGTGTTGATAGGTATACTTTGTGTAGTCTATTATTGTTCCTGTGTTATGTCTGTATAACCTGCTGCTATAACACAAGTAATTACCAAAGTTGGGATCAATACAGTGTATATAACCATCCATCTATCTCTCATAAAGTTAGCTCCTTGGTGTTGCTTGTTGTTTTCCGTCCTCTCTCACCTCCTCGTTGACTCTGCGCGTCTCAGGCGCAGCGGATCGTCGAGACCAGCCTGCCTGGCAGTGAGAAACCCCAACATTTTCTTAAATTTCAAGTGAAAGGCTCCTGGTTTCAGAGCACAACTATCCTCTGCTCTTCGCTTGCTAACGGACGCTAATGTTACTAGCTCACCGGTGCTAACATGTTATCTACCGCCAAGAGCAAGTTTGGTCCAACCAGAAGCTTTGTGTATCCGAGAAGTCGTAATTTTAAGCACCACAGGCTCCGTAAAGCCAGCAACATCGTTTGAATCCCACTGAGCTGTTATTTGCGCATAATTTGTAGTCTAATTTTAATTAATTCCATTTAGCATCACTGCCCCTCTGCTCGGAGCGGCCATGTTGTTACGTTGTACGTTCACGATATAACGAACGCAACCATTGGCTGATCGCCTCATGCCGTCCAATCACAGAGCTGTTTATTCACAACCCCTCTCAACCCCTGACCGATTGCATAAACAACCCTGACAGCTTTAAACGCAGGCGAAACACACGGCGCTATCCTCAGTTATCCTTTGGGGGGAAAAAATGAGCAGGGTCGCAGGCCTGTTGCGGAGGGTGTTTGGAGTAGCCCGTGAACATGTTGGCACGGATCATTTAGGAAATAAATATTACATAATCCCTGAACAGAAGACTTGGACAGGTAAGTGTTGTAGGTTAGTGATATTAGCCACCCGTGATCTCTTCGAGAAACTCTGACCTCTACACACTCGTTGTGCAGATAACGCTAAACAAATGCTACGCTGATTTTTAGGCTGATGAGCTATCCTATTTCTGTAGACACTGACTGTCACTGGGGGAAAAAAAACTTTGTAGTTACTGCTGTCTGTGCTGTCTGCTACACTGCTTCACAGAGGTCCAGCTCAAAAAAATGTCACCTCGACCAAATAAGAATAAAATACATTAGTGTACAACAGTAGCATCAATATTTTACTGCTTTCTTAACAGAACATATTCAATACAGATGAGATTTATTTATTTTTACTGTTGTAGTACGACGAGGTTGCCAGTAGATGGCGTCCGCGCCTCAGTAACAGCGTTGCAATTTTAGAGTCTTTTTTTATGATTTCTCTGAAGGCGTTTAATGCAATTCACGCAAGTAAATATTTCAGTAATTAGGGAAGCAGACTCCGGTCACACAGATCCACTGTCACTGACTGGAGTAAAGACTCCCCCACATTTGGAGATTAAATGATTACTACTTTACGATGAGGACTTAGAAGGAGGTCATATCTCCCTACTGAGACATGGCAGTGATACAGTATGTAATGCATAAGCCAAGCAGCAGAACTGTGTCATCAGGCTAATCTATGGTGGGACGCCACCGGTGTCCTTCACTCCAACCCTGACTGTTACAAGGCCAAGGACAGCCTTGCAGACTGAATTTGAATGTGCGTCTTAATGTGAGTCCTTTTGCTGATGCCTAACTGTACTGTGCTGTGATTTGCATAGATGATTTTAAGGGATTATGTGGAGGAAATGAATATGTTGAGATGTGGGCCATAATAGGGTTCCAGCTGAGAAAGAGAAAGGATAATCTGTAGGTGGTCTTTGGTATCCAGCCACAGCAACTATGTGAATTTAGAGGGATGTAACACACTTCTTGTTTTGAGAAAGAGACATTTAGAAGATGGAGACACTGACATAACTGACTGTCAGACATTAAGGATACAATGGCTACGCAATGGCATTTTTTACCAGTTGACAAAAACACCTTGACCATGATGACTTGATGGTGTTTCATACCTATACTTCCACATGAATTTGTTTTTGGGGAGAAAGTTCTGTTGTGGAAGCCAGGCCAATGCCTTTTTCTCTCTATTGCTAAGAGTTCCTTTTGCTCCTTAAATCTTTATTGGCAGGTCTCCTTACCAGACTAAAGGCGATACAGTAGGCCAGGGGTCATAGGTCAAAGGGCAGGGCCTTTGCCTGCTTCAGACATGATAGTGCTAGTTACCTGCCATAGAATCATGAATAGCTTTTGGTAACAAAGGGAAATTTTTCATGATATTTGTCCAAGTTACACTGTTTGACCCGAGCTCTGCTGTTCCAGGTATTTGTCTAATGTGAAAGCTTGATTACACAGCACTAATATGGGAATCCTCTTAGCCAACATGAAACTTTATTTTGTCTTCCTCTCTTGGAGCCATTCAATATAGGCTAGACAAAACCCAGCATAGGCTAAATAGATAACATACAGTAGCACATACATTCAGTGGTGGTTCTCTGCTCTCAGGATATAACCAAGCTGTTGTTTTGTTGGAGTGGGACTGACCTCTGGTGGGATTTAAGGCTGGTTTGCCTCTGACTGAACTTGACTTTGTGCTTCACCTTTTCTCAACAGTTTGCAGGGAAACTTGCGCCCACCTCGTATTCATAATTCATTTCAAGGCTGTTCCTCAGCCCCTGGCTGTCAGACTATTCAAATGAGACATCACAGAAGCCCATTTCTAGCACGCTACAGGCTACCATATCCACTCTCCAATCACAGTGAGTGACACTATGGAGAGGGTAGTCGACCTATGGAAATACTAGTTTAGAACAAACATATTCACAAGTGCCACACAGAAGGCCATACTACACACAGATACACACACACTCACACACACACACACACACACACACACACACACACACACACAGACACAGACACACGTGTGATAAACAAGTATTGTATATGACGTTCGCACTTAGATACTCACACTGTTGTCTCTTTTTTTCCTGCCACTTACTCCGTCCAACCTTGTGGAAGTAAAGTGGATGCATTATTCAGTCCATATGTCTTGCTAAAGCGAGCTCTTTTTGATCTTAAACTGATAGGCCAAGCGTGGGCTCAGGGCCTAAGGCATGGACTGCAGGGCTTTCCACTGCAGCACATGAGTAGTGGATAAGAGAGGATATGGTCTCTCTCTCTCTCTCGTGCTCTCTCTCTTTCTCTCACGCTCTCCTCTACCTACTGCCTCTATTCATTTGCCCATCCCTAGTGCTCAGTCCATCCCTCTCTACCTTTTTCTATGCTTTACTGCTCCCATTTTCTACCTCTCTCAATCTGTTAACTTTAGAAAACTGGGGCGTAAGTAATTCTGAGTGTAGTGGGCTTGGTTGTTTATGATGGAAATAGTCGTTAAGACAAAAGCAAAAAAGGAAACAACTCCTTGTTTTACTTGGTTCTGTCCTATCTGATTTTGACATTCAGACATAGCGGTCAGGCCTCTCCCTAGGTTGACCTCTTTTTGTTGACTTTCGCTCCAGTAAGTCCTTCCTTCCCTTGCCCCACCCCTCCATTGCTGCTTCTTGCTCTTCCTCCTTTGAAGCTAGTCCAGTGAAGATTTCTATTCAAAACATCAGAGTAAGTTCAGCAGTGTGGAGGGCTAGACCCAGCAGCGAGCTCCCTCTCCCCCTTCCTTAGATGCTTCTGCACATCAAAATGAATAGGCTTGGGTCTGAAGTACAAGTCTAGTGAGGGAGAATCTCTGACTCTACCCTTAGAAACGATCCAGCTATAGTGGCCCGCTGTGTGCTGCTGCCCCATAGAGAGAAATATGCTATAGGCTACGGAGCCCCAGTGATTGTTGTCTATGGCCAGGATACAAGAGAAAGCCACTGGCAATCTGGCCACTGGTCTTTAGAAGGCTTTTGCCTTGGTGTTGGGTCCATAGAGCTGAATAGAGAATCTATATTCCTCTCTGTGTCTGTGTGTGTGTCTCTCCCCCAGGCCCAGCTCTGCCTCTCACTGCACGGGGCGCCATGTCATGCTGCCCAGATGAAAGCAAAGCATTCTGTGGATGGGCTCATTCGTCTTCAGCAGTGGGTCTGCAGCTTTGACGCCTGCCTTCCCTCCTTTTATTTAGGAAGAGAGGCGCGTTGACATTATCGGCCGCTGCAGGCGCATTTGAAAATAATTGCCTGTATGATTGCTATTTTTCTTACCTCTTTGAGGAGGTGTAGCCTTTGTCTTGGAATCAATGGCTGCTCAATACTGGACAGGGGAAAGGCAGTTTCCTTTCATGTTGCAGTGAAAAGGATGTATTTTTAGCGCTATTCATTTAAGAGCTGTATGCCATGCAGTTTTAATCTATTGGTCCTCTCTGCTGTATGGAGAATGGAGGGGATTCAGAGGTTCTTCAGAGGTGCGCCATGCTGTTGCAGAGAAAGGAGGCATTGACTTGTCGTCCTATCACTATCCTTCTCTCTTTGTCTATTATTTATTTGATTCCCCAGCTATGTTCTATGAAGTGAAAAACTGAAAAGGCCTCAGTACAGCCTTTTCAGGATGGGTGACTCTGGGGACCAAAGGAGGAGGTGTGTGTGCATGTGTGTGTGTGTGTATGTGAGCCTGTGTGTGAGCGTGTGTGCACACATGCGTGTTTGTATGTGCATTTGTGAGTGTGTGTACTTGCTTGCCTGCTTGTGTGGCATGGTAACAACTGTGTTCTCTCTGTGTGTGCATTCGTATTTGCTCTGTATTTTGGGGGGAAAATTCTGAGATTCTGTGTTTTCTCTTCACTTCATGCCCTAACACACTTAGCACAACAACAGATGGCTGTGTGTCATCAGAGCGTTGAGTCAAGCCGCATATTTCCATGGAAAAAGTCACAGCGGAGAGAGACGAGGGTCCAAATGGCTGTTTATTCTGCCACAAGTCATCCCTAGGGTGTGATGAAGGAAGGTCTACCCTACAGTAGGACACCAAGTCACTGTTTACTATGAAAGTACACTGTCCAGAGCCTCTACAGTAAATCACGTTAATTGATCAGCAGCTTTGCCATGCATGGGGTTTAAATGAAGGTTGTTCAATCATTATAGGAACACTGAGTGTGTTTAGCTCATCTTTCTGTGTGCTGGTTGCCAAGTGCATGAATGTGTATGTGGTGAAACATCATGCTGTGGCTTAACTACTTCATTAAAAAGGCATTTAAATGATAGAGTCGGAATATGGGAGTGGGATAGACGCTCATTTATTTCCTATGCAAAAATATTAGAAATGAGCCTAGCTGCTGTATCAGAGCCCAAGACATTTAACAGGCCAATTAAACACTGCTGAGATGTATTCCGGAATTCACTACTGACTCCGCCCACTTTAGGCCTGACACATTGTGCTGTTGATTGTGATTGCAATGACGGACAGCCAGACTGAAAACAACAAATTAAAAGACAACCCCCGCGATTTGGAGTGGATGTGATTCACTGTCCATTGCACTCATCTCTCTCTCTCTGGTCAGATGGCCAGCTGGATGTTTTGACACCTCGGGGCTACCTGTCTGTCAGAAATTCAGCCAGGAAGACTGACGGACAGACCGACAGTCAAGCAGACGTCTCCTGAAGCCCGCCGCTGCTTATTCAATTCAGAATATTTTAATAAAGCAGACAGGCAGAGCGAAATAAGGCTAGGAGTAAGGAAGGGAAGATAAGGCTGAGAGAGACTTATAGAGGGTGGAAAAAAAAGGCGGGGGAGATAGAGTGACAAAGAACAAGGGGGATGCTGACATATGGGGTGAAATTATAGAGTGGGGGAAGAATGAAGTGAGTGAAAGTGAAAGGAGGGTTTCTGACAGAAAGAGGGTGAAATGAGTGGGTGGAACAGGCAGACAGAGAGAGGAAGAGAGAGAAGGTGGAGGTAGGTTAATGGAGAGAGAGAGGGGGACTGAAGGTGGAACGGGGGGAAAGGAAGGGGGTTGGATGAGAGTGATGGAGGTGAATAGAAAGGGGTGGACAGCTCAGTGTATGGACATCACACAGATGGGCCTCAGAGGAGCAAGGGGGGAGGAGGGCTTCCACACTGCTCCACGGCCTCACAAAGAACACTGACTTCCTGGCTCGCCATGGTTCTTTTCTGTAGCCCGTTGGACAGGATAGAGATTTAAAGAGGACGGGGTGGTCTAAGTCTGGGGCTACAGCACGGCATCCTTTCCACCCTTAAGTATGCCTGCGTTTTGTTAAAAGTAACACACCAGGGAAATCAGGGTTATTCTTTTCAGCATAGTATTACTTCACTATGAATTATTCTCCTCTGTTCTGCTCCGAGTCGCTCATGCCTCAGTGGGATCGACAGCAACAGGGACAAACAGAATGAGGGCTGAATAAAAACGAACACCAGCAGGCCTACTTTACGCTTTAAGCTCCTCCTCCCACCAGAACGGATGCAAAACAACGGCTGGCCTTTTCCCTCTAAACCTCATCTCGCGTCACTAGGCTCAGGGCTAACGGGTAACCATGGTTACGGGCCCCACACATCCCCCCATTTTTATTTTTCAGGAAAGGAGATTGGAGGGAGAGAGAGAGGGAGAGGGTGTCAGTATTGGTACCTGGTGCCCCCATATCACTGATGCTTATCGGATCACTCCATCTTCATAAAGCTGTCCATTACCATGCACACGCCGGTCCACTCAACTCCTCAGCACACGGCTCGGCTGGAAAGGAAAAGATTAGCCCTAATCTAGGGAGCCCGTAGGCCAAGGGGCTAGTTGCTCCAGCCAGCTCATATGTAGACACTGCTGTTGGCTTTTTGTTCCAGTACAGTGCCAGGCTTGAAACTCTCCACTTTATCTTGCACAATCGGGAATACTGAGCGAGCTGGTCTTTCTACAGTCTTCTGAGAGTGTGCTGGAATTGAATGCAATGCTGTTGCACATGGGAGCTTTTTGTCTGCACTGCAATCTGTTCTGACACAAGGGAAAATGGTCTTTCTCAGTATCTACATTGGTGGTGATGGCGGGGAGAGGTGTAAGACGTAGATCCACCAGTTTGAGTCACATGCACGTGGGCTCTGCCTCGATTCTGTTTTCTGTTTTCCTAGATGATGCCAGTAGAGGTGTGTTCCACTGATGCTGCCTCAGTAATCAAAGGCAGTGTGCTGGAGAAAGGCGCGCAGAAACAGAGACAGCACAAGAGGCCCTGAATGACATTGTGGAGGTGAAAAACCTCTCAGGTCGCCCCCAGCACTGCTCACCTGGGACCTGATGTGTGAAGCTGGGGGTTTGCATGTGTGTGTGTGTGTGTATGTGTATGTGTGTGTGTGCATGCCTGTATGTGTGTTGAAGCAGGTGATGGAGTTTAACAGGGTGTGTTCAGGGTTCAAAGAGCAGCCCTCGGAGAGCGTCACGTCTCATTCTAACGAACGAGTGGGATAGGCCTACCCGCTGTTTGATTGGCTCCCCCATCTTGCTGCCACGGCAACCCCTCATCCGTCCTGCCTCCCCTTTTTCCCTCCCTTCCTCCTTTCCTCCCCTCCCCCCAGTTTCATTGCTAGGCTCACAGATGAGTCGCGCTCAGACAGGTGAGATGGCTTATGAATATTTATGAAGTGGGATTTTATTCCTCCTGCCGCTGGCCCCTCCCCCTCTCAAACGCTGCGCTGCGTTTGTCCTTCACGGTAAGAGGCAGTGTCCTCGCTCCTGTCCCTCAGGTTAATCTGCCTGTTCTCTAGCCAGTTGTGTGTTTGGGTGTATGTGTGTGTGTGTGTTTGTGTGTGTGTGTGTGTGTGTGTGTGTGTTTTTGACTGGTAACTAGGTCCCCCCCTAGTGAGTGATGGGAAGGCAGACCTGTCACAAGGGGGCCCGCTGAGATAGAGTGCTCCTAACACCCTCCACACCTCTCTCTCCCTCTGTCTCTCTCTCTAGTAACAGAAGGTGGGGGAGAAGGAGGGCTAGTGAGGTGAGAGCACTCAGCTCTGAACTGTGAAGTAGAAAGATAGGCTACACCCAGTCTGACTGTGTCAAAGATCCTAGAATAAGAGTGGTTTTTAGGTTGCCTATTTTAGAAATTATGCAAACAGTGTGTCTTTTAATTCTGCAGTAGGGAAAGAGGAAGTCAGCATGCAGTTTTTTGCATTCTGTAATAAGCCCAATGTCCACAAGTTAGACTACTGCAATAGTATTTTTAACTGCAACATACTTTTAAACTGATGCTATGAGCTAATTTGTCTGTTTTGCTAAATTGTCTCTTTTTTTTAGAGAGAGAGAGAGAGATAGTTGGGGTCTTCTTCTTCTTCTTTTGAAGTTTCATGGTAAAGATGGCATAGCCCAGGCCTATGTCTTCTTTTGCAGTTGTCCCAGATCAGAGATTACCAAGAGAGCAAGATTCACCCCAATCAGACTGACAAGCCTGCTCCCAATGTGTATATGGTGGGAGGATCAGGCTTGTTTCATAAATATATGTACATATTTGTTATTCAAATCCAAGGATAAAAGCCATGGTGGAAGAGGTTTAGTCATGCTGCAAAAGCAATGAGACAAGAGGAGAGCCATGTTCGAAAGAGACAGAGAGAGGAGAGGGAGGATGCAACCTAGCGGAGAGAAAGAGAGAGAGAGAGAGAGAGAGAGAGAGGAGAGGGGGAGAGAGGAAAAGTGGGCGCCTCTCTTTATGCTTATTAGTTAGGCATTAGCTGTAGCTAAGTACATTGCTTGTGGGGACTGTATCATAATTGTACCATTTCTGTCTGCTGCCACCCACACCCAATGCAAATATGGATATGATCTGTTTATAATTAGCATACCTGTTAAATGTATTTGTTGGTATCGCCTAGAGAACACAGCCTTTTGTTTGTTGGCAGTTGTTTTTGTTCTACTATCCTGGGGGTTTTCTAGGAAAAAAAAAATCTCAGCTGACTTTTTAAGCCATACATGTAAACAAATAGAATGATCATAGAATGCATTTTATACACTGCTGGGCCGGTTTGCTGATAAGGCTGGGTTCGAAAATGCAGTGTTTTGTTATCACAAAAGTACGGCTACAGCGCTGGAGACTATGATGCCCTATAGTGACAATCTAGTGGGAACCAAAGCAGAAGTATACTAGCCTAATTAGCTGACCTGATTACAATATAGGCTGGATAAAGTATGGAATAGAACATCCATTCTCATAAGGCATAATATTCACAACAGAACCAGAAAAAAATATCAACCACGAATGTCGAAATTATTTTTTGGCTTCATTTCTATTTAGGTCCAAACCAAACAAAGCGTACACATATTTGGGAGAAACAAGGAGACACACGAGAAGCACAGCACAGCCGGCAGTACACACACACACACTTTTGCACTTCCACAGACAACCATCATTCATCCATCGCTGTGCTATAGCTATCTGTTATGGCTGAAGTAAACATTAAGGCCATCAGTCTGCGGCGTGCGTGGAGGTGGTTGGCTCCATTTGTCCATGTCCAGTCAGCTGCGGAGAGATGGTGATGGAATCCTGACAGATTGTCTGTGTTTTGGAGCGTGTTGTTTTCCTTGCCCATCCATTTCTCTCCTCCTAGCCACGTTCGCCATGCATCATCACTCTCTCTCCCTCCTTTTTCCCTCCTCCTTCCTGCCTCATCATTTCTCAGAGGGATGTGAGCGATGGATGGACGTCCGGTTACCTGCAAGGAAAAACTATGGAAACAGAGCACTTGTCATTAGTGAACACTGAAGCACCATACAAAGACATAATTCTGTCTCTCTCTTTAACTCTCTTTCTCTCTCTCTCTCTTGCTATTTCACCCACTCTCGCTCGCTCTCTCTCTGTGGGTCCCCCCTCTACCTCCGTCTCCATGTCATTGTGTGCCAGCCAAACTTGTCTAATCAGCAGATTCGACCAAAATAATTGGCGGTGGCCTTGCTGCTAGCGAGCGTCGTGCTGTATACAGATAGGGGAAGCAGCACTTAATATTCTACCCAGCTCATGCCTCTCCTGTTCCCTGTGATATCTGACCTCTTTTGTCTCCTGCTTGGCTTGATGTTGATTTTGGAGGGCATTGTTAGCCCAAGCGCTGTGATTGGAAGAGGTTGTCAGTGAGGGGGGTTGTGGTTGGTGCGTTAAGGGGGGCTGATTTGCATAAAGGCTTAGCCCAGATTTGGAGCCACTCAGAGAGATCTGAGGAGAAGGGCCCGAGGGCCACGAGGTAATCATCCATGGCCTGTCACAGCGCTGTCATCCCTCTGTGTATTTGTGAGTCTCTCTGTATCTGTGTGTGTGTGTGAGACAGACAGACAGACAGACAGAGAGACGGAAAGGGTGCACTGTGTGTGTATGTGTGTGTGTGTGTGTGTGTGTGTGTCTTCGTGTATGTTTGTATTCTTTTGTGTTTTGTATGCATCATTGTTGAGCATCGCTGTTCCTCCCTCACTCTCGCTCTCGCTGTTTCTCACTTTCGTTTGCTGTCTTTCCCAGGAAGGGTTGTCCGTGCCAAGCGGATGGTAGTGGCAGCCAATCCTACAGAATATCAATATATGGAAGGCAGCATTCCACTGGAGTGGGATGGTAAGTCAGGACTGCTGCATCGCTGATACATAGTTTGACTATCACTAACATGGATAAATGACATGTTAACAAAAGAGCTACCCAGCAGAGTACACAAAGTGCTGCACAAATCAAATAGAATAACAGATTCATGGCTGCATCTATTGGGGCCTAGGCTAATCCATTGATTTTTTTTTTTCCATACTGCAAGATGGGGGTTGGGAAAGCATATTCATGAGTTTATCAAAGACGCCTTCTGCTGGTGTTATACAACCGTACCATAAAATAGTGTTTCAAATTTCTTACAACTGGATACAAACTGTTCCCTCTGTCTCCGACTGGCTTTATCCACCTTAAACCCCTCATCCTGCTTCGCCCCATCCCTCATGCATTTTCATCAGGATGCAAATAAGAAACGGATAAAAGAGGCCCAGAATCCCTGCGCTAGCTGGAGGAAGAGTTAGAAAATCTCTCGCTTTCTGGCTCCCTTTAACCTGCTCTGCTTTGCAGCCAGCTCAGCCAAAATAGAGCTCCTTAAAAAGAAAAAGAGGATGACAGAGAGATCTACTCAGGGAGAACGGTTATGAGGAGAAGCAAGAGGGACAGAGGTATTGATAGAGAATGACAGAGTGTGTGCTTTTAAATTCAAAGATCAGAGAGGAGAGATGTGCACTTTCTCTTCTGAGACACAGTGCTCAGTGGCCCTACACTGCCTAGACTAAAGCAGTGTTTTTAGTTTGTTATCATGGGTATAGTTTGTATGTTTTACCACTGTGCATCTTTTCCCTGTAGTTCACCAAGTGTAATGAAACAAAACAAACTGAAAATCTTCAGCACAGTCCCCCAACTAGCTTGGTTACTCTGTAGTTACACCATGCCACTGGAGTTCCTTGAAACTGAATGATGCTGTTGCTACAACCTGTAAATATGACTGCAGGTTTTGTTTGTGCAGCACATGTTTGTGTGGGTGTTCTCACTCTTTCTTTCTCTCTCTCTCTCTTCCTCTCTCTCTTCCTGCAGCTTGGATCCGAGGCAGACGCAAGGAGCCCCCCTCCATCGAGGTGCGTCTCCCCCAGCCTCCCTGCTGTGGTGATGGTTGGACTCTAGGGGACTGGTTACAAGGGAGGGAAGAAGCAGAGAAGGAATGAAAAAGGCTTTGATTTGATTTCTCTCTCAGTTTCCAGCAGAATCCAGGAACTTTGGGGGACAGGTGTTAAAATAAACTGCAGCTGAAGTGCATTGATGCGAGACAGAGAGCAAAGACAGCCTCTGAACAAGGGGCTCACTGACACCATGTCCTAGTTTACTTTCTTTTTACCAGCAGAAGCCTGCATCTCTGTTTTTGTGTTTTATTTCTGGCAGTCTGTAACATAGGAATGGTGAAGGTGTGAAGTTTTTTCCCCTCATGCACCTCTCCCTGGGTTTAATGCTCTTTAAATGTGAAAATACTACAGATTATCTGGCCGGTGCAATGTGGGTCTATAGGAAATCCCTTGGAAGGCCAGTACCCAGGCAGCTCTCTCTCTCTCTCTGTCCTCTCTCTTTGCCAGTGGCCAATGCCATCCCCTCTTCTCCACTGCCAGAACATTCTATTCCAATTTTCTGCCTTGTGTCTGCCCAATAGAAGCCATCGACAGCTGGACAGTGTTGATGTGGCCAAGACTTCACTCCCAGCACATTACCCTACCCCTTGTCACGCTCCCTCTCTTCCTGGTCCAAGCCGACATAAATTGATTGGATTAAATCCTGTCATTAACAGGCTGGAAAAGCAGCTCAGTATGTTTGTCTCCATCCCCAAAGCAGGGCTTTTTGGCCACAGCTCTCCCCTCTCTTTTCCAGTCCTTTAGTTCTGCCAACACACAACAGCATTATGCCCAGTCCTCCCTTCCTTTTTGGCTCCCTGCGCAAGGGAGAGGCTAACATCACCGGACACTAGGCTGTAGCTCCAGTGGGTAACTGTTCCACCAGTGGACTGCATTCAGGTTGTAATTGTTTCCATGAGTTTGGATGGCTGATTACACTCCAAACGCTTCCTGTCATGTCAGAGTTTACCAGCCCTTTCCAAGTACTACATTTTTGACCAGAGTTTATTGGACCAGTATAGGTTAACTGAGCACGCTCTTTCTTTTTTCAGTCAACACCCTTCCTCAGAGTCAGCAGTTGCAGTTCCTGGAAGCTGCTTAGTTTATCTGAGCAGCGTTTTCTACTTTTGACTAGAGAGCAGTTGGAGTTATGTGCCTGTTATGTGCCAAAGACAAAACAATGGCAGTTGCTTAAGGAGGGAAAGTCATTACTTTTTCATTTGTCTGTGCCTTGTGGGACAGTTTGAAGAGTCCAGCACACAGCTCTCTGGTCACTGGCCAAGTTTTCTAATCTTCAGCCAACCGCCACCTAAATATTTTCCAACACCACCATAGACCGTTGTATTGATATATCTATTGGTGTCACAGACTACATTATGTAATGCACACGTGTATGTATCTGCCTGTATGTTGTATAGGAGCTGCTGAAGAATGAGCGCTACAGAGAAGAAATCAAGGTGAAGGCCAAGGATGTGGAGGAGAAAGATACAGCAGTACGAGCAAAGGAGTACGCAGAAGGTCTTGTGGCCACTCCCTCACAGACTGTAGCCAAGGGCCACGCGGCTGCAACTAGTTTTGGCAAGCCACAGATCAGTGAGGAGCCCACCAGCACGGCAAACACATTCCAGCCTGGCTCCTGGATGCCCAACAAGAAATAGACTGAGACATTGATATATATTTTTACACACACAAGATATTGCTTGACTCAAAGTCTCAGAGCTATTTTGTATCCAGTTATCTGGTCTGCTCAGCTTTAAGATAAGTCAAACACAAGGTTTGGCCTAATAATAAAAACTGAAATGGTTGAACCGCTGTAAGTCAATACTCCAAACCAAGAAATGCACTTTATAAAGCCTGAGAGAAATACTGAAGTAGGTCACTTGCACTAAATTGTGATTACCTAAGTTGAATTTGATCTGTACACTCTTCACCAGCTGCTGTTACAAAGCCAAAATACAAACCCAAACATAAAATATGTTTCAAATTCAAGCTAGTCAGGACAGATTGGAGTATTCAGCTACAGCTAAAGTAAAGATGTGCAGTTATTTTTTGATAAACCCTCAGACCACAATTATTTTTGACAGTAGTGAGATGAAAGGTATTGCTTATAACATACGCATGTGGCAAAGCTCATACAAGGCTGTGGGAAATGTTCATTATGTGGATAACAGTTTTTGTGTGCCGCAAATGGGTGCAAAACTGCAGTTGCGTTAAATTATTCTGAGTAAATAGTGTTCTATCTGGAGGTGGTGACCAATGGCTGCAAATAATACCTCATAGTCAATAATGGGATACTGTATTGATCCTCATTGGGAAGCATACGTTCTGTTTGACCTCCACTGGGAGGGTAAGTGTCAGAAAAGTACCTCTGTATGTAGTAGGTATTCAGCATTTTGTTCAAGACAAGATGGACACATACCAACACAAGTGTTTGAACTTGGGTTGTCCAGTTGAAAGACAGTCACTCACTACACCATCATGCTATACACTCATGAGGATAAACTGATTCCAGAAACAATTCAGGTTTTCTTAGAAAAAAGAAACTAGCAATTGGCAGGAATTGTTTGCTTATAATTATTCTTTCATTTTCTTTATTGTGTACTTCTTTGCAGCAGGCATTCAGAATTAGCTGACATTAAGTAAAAAGGCACTTGCTGTGATTGTTTCTTCATCAATATGACATTAAATTCACAATGAGTAAATTGTGTTTTCTTATTAATCACAACTTTATTGATTAGAAAGTAAATCATTGGACATTTTACTAGTGACCTGGAAGAAAAAATCCAGTATGCTCATTATATTATCAAATCAGCAAAACAGGGGATGCTAAAAATGGAATGCAAGGTGTTGCAACAGCTGCACAACAATATACCAGTGGATTTCTGCATAGA
Source organism: Myripristis murdjan (assembly GCF_902150065.1). Taxonomy (NCBI): domain Eukaryota; kingdom Metazoa; phylum Chordata; class Actinopteri; order Holocentriformes; family Holocentridae; genus Myripristis; species Myripristis murdjan. The sequence continues at coordinate 22,321,497 of NC_043988.1, forward strand.
AACACATTATACAGATGACCACTGTGCTCTTGCTGACAAGAGTCCCATTGGGATGAGCCTCCTCCCGGCAGTACTGTCCGTCTCAGCACTGTTAGGCCTATGAGCCTGGTGTCCCTCCTCCTACCCCAGTCGAGAGGGATAGTGGGCCTGTGCTGAGGGTAGGGCTGGGACAAGGGAGGGCTACATGCCTGTGGAGTGAGGAGAGCCTTGAATGTGGCAGTTGCCGTCCCTCCTATTCCTTGCCCTCCTCCCACCCTCAGTGGCTCAGTCTCTCTTGGCCCTCTTGGCCTTGGCTATGTTTTCCTGACGTTTCTGCTTTTTCTTCTGTTCCCGGTCACGCGCCTCAATCATCTTGGCCAGTTTCCACGACAATAGCGCACTGGCAATGAAGAGAGGTGTGAGAGCCAGTATGACAGTGGTCAGGAAACCGTAGGGGTCCTTGGCAGCCCACTCCACCACATACTCTGCCCACGCCCGCAAGTCAATCATCCTGGGCACCAGCGACAGCTCCTATCAGATCAGAGCACAGGCAGTCAGGGAGAGAATGGTGATCAGCCAAAAACACAAAAGTGATGGAAAACAGTTGCATTCAGATTCAGTTCACCTCAAAATCTGATAGTAGATGCACTAGCTCGACACAGCAAGCTAGCAGTACACGTAGCAAAACCGTTTCATGTCATATCTTTGTTCACTGGTATCTCAGACATGATTAACTGTGTTGTCGAGATGATTTGTGAGCATAATGATGTTAGCATAATATAAATGGACACACAAACCAACCAAACTCCTTCGTAAAACTCCGTTATAGACATGCTAGTAACTGCTAGCCCCACCGGAGGCAATCTTAAGTGACGGAAACGTTACTTTTAGCTCAATAACTCTGTTTTATACACGCTCTACTCCAGCTATAGCTGACTAGCAAACAACGGGAAAGCAAACACACGCCCCGGTCTGTCATTAGATAAAATCTGCATTTCTGACATGAGGATGAGAGATTTGCACTGCTAGCTAAACCGCTCATCCTCAACGGCCTAACTTCGAAGCAAACCTACTCCTGGACACAAAGCGCCACAAGAGTGTCTGTAAATGCTACATGACTAAAAGTATGGGTTTTGACGTGACTTAGTGTTGGTATAAATAGGGTTAATAACAAAAATACTGACCAAATTCAGTAGTTTTCTTTATTTCCACGTAGCGTAGCAGCTCCACTCCCCGTCTGGTGCCAGGACTGGTCGCGGACGGTGCACTCGCGATTGGTTATGACGTTCCTCTCCCACGATGGGAATTGTAGTCCTTTTTCCTAAAAACACAAAACTGAGAAAAAGAAAGAAAACTATTGCCTTCTGCTGCACCGAACGCTTTGGGAAACTATTTTAAAGGTGAGCTTACCAAGCGGTAGTCTTTCTTGGTGAGTTTAACACGATTATAATCGGGTTGCGGATATACTCATTAAAGAGCTGTCTATACTTTACTAGGACAGTTCAGGCTGAGCCCCCACCTGTCTGGTTAGAGTCCATTTTATAAAGTCATCCTGTCGTGTTTTGTCTGCATTAATGTTTGTATTCATTGGTGTGCATTGTTTGTGTAGAAATTTAATATTTATATATTACTGCGACTACCACCACCACCACTACTACTACTAAATAATAATCATCATCATCATCTTGTTGTTGTTGTTGTGAATTAATGTTTGAGTGGTAATCAACTATCAGTTTTGAAACGCTGGAACAACAGGCCTGTGACCCCAAGGCTGCTGGTTCAGATCACTATATGGACTGGAGAAGTACAGACAAAAAGTGAATAAAGTTCTTGACCCCAGTGACAATTACTGTCAGGGTGTCTTACACAGCAAGGCACATAACCTTTGTAATTGTACTAGGCATCCTTCAGTGCGAAATACTCCGGGAACACAAAAAAATAACTCTGTGATACTGGAAAAAACGATGTAATCTCAATAATCCATTGGATAATTATTACAATTTAAATATTTTACTGATATGGGCAACAATGGACCTTACATAAGATATGAGTTATTAATCAACTTGGAAACAAAAAGAGAAATAACACCCTCTTGCTGAGGCAGAGACTTGTGATTATGTGTGTGTGTGTGTGTGTGTGTGTGTGTGTGTGTGTGTGTGTGTGTGTGTGTGTGTGTGTGTGTGTGTGTGTGTGTGTGTGTGTGTGTGTGTGACAGGTCTGCCAGAGGACTGAACTGACAGATGATGCAATAACTTCACTTTTACAAAAAGATGAAAACTGTACTGGCTTCTGAGAAAGATGGCTAACATAACAAAGGAGGATCTGCTGGCTCTGTGAACTTCCTGTGGGGAAGTATTGAAACCAAATCAGGTTAGGCCACATCTGCTCCGTCCATACGGCATGGATCACTTTCTGGGCAGTTCAAAGGCCAGCCTTTTACTCACAGAGGAAGAAGTGGGGCAGCTGGGAACACACGCAGAGGACAGACAGACAAGCAAACACACACTGTGGGCTACCAGCATAGCTTTGGCCACTTTTAATTGACAATTCAGAAAAACACTCCTCCTATCCAGATCTGGATTCTTGTTTGTTATATGGTTATAATAATTGGTTTCTGCTGTATGTATCTGTGTGTGTGTGTGTGTGTGTGTGTGTGTGTGTGTGTGTGTGTGTGTCACAGGCATAGAGCCAGGGGGTGGGCAGTGTGGCCACACCCTGGCCCCTGATGACTATTTTGCTCCCTCAGAAGTATATAGTGGGGACCCTCTCATGACACAGCTATGGAATCAACAGACACAGAGGTGGTACATAAAAATGGCTGCGCTGGTATTTATTGTTTGCTAGCTCCACCAGTGGTGTGTGTCATGATGGTTGCAAGTCAAACCACTCGTCTGGCTAGACCTCAAAGAATTTACAGCATCCTTTGATTTAGCCTTTTCTGAATAAGGGGTGATAGACTAAATTAGATGAATGAGCGAGTGGGCTACAATATGTGAAACAGACCTCTTATAATGATGATCAATTTTGTCATATATGAGAGAAAAGGACAGAGTAAGTACAGAGTTTACTTGGAACTGCCTATAGGCTGTAGTCTAGCCGGCCTACCATGCTTTAAACAGCTGACCAAAATGACTGATGAATGACTAGAGAACACAGGCATGTCCATAGCCCTATATCTTCATGTCCCTCCTCCCACGCCCTTTCTCTCTCTCTGACAGCTGAGAGGCCTTTGGACTGGAGCCTTGAAAACAACCCTAGCGATGTTATTGAGAAAGGCAGAGCCCGCGGTAGTAGTATAGACTCCAAAAGAAAAAATTCAACTCTCTTGCCCCCTTTTGCCCCTGTGGGAAACTGCGAGACCGCCCCTGGATTAAGTCCCCGCCTTTAAACTCAAATAAGAACGAAACTTCAAAGGCCGTCGGCCGCCGGGGCCCCGCCCTCGCGCTCCCGAACTGCTTCACAAAGGATTTGCCGACGTTCGGGAATTCCGCCTCCAGTTCCTTTTATAGCGCCACTCGTGCGCTGGCAGCTCTCCAGGATCCCGCCCATCCCGGTTACTTTGACAACACAAAGGACTTCACGGAACTCAGAGGCACCGCCTACTTTTCCAAATAAGGGCAGTCTCTCCATGTACGGCAAACAATCGGTGTGAGATTGCCCTTTTCTCTTCCTTATCCCGTTTATATGATCGGAGAGGAACTGCGCTTCAGGTTGGAAGCGGTGCGATCATGGCCGAGCGAGTCCAGCAGCCCCCAGCCAAGCGGCTCTGCTGCCGGCCCGGCTACAACCCGGCATGCAGGCAGGGGCAGCGGGCTGGAGGAGTCCTGTGTGGCGGAGCGGGGTCCGCTCCAGGAGGGTCGGGAAAAACGCACAACCCCGAGTCGCTGCTCGACATCGCGGCGCGCAGAGTCGCGGAGAAGTGGCCGTTCCAGAGGGTGGAGGAGCGGTTCGAGAGGATCCCAGAGCCCGTCCAGCGGAGGATCGTATACTGGTCATTCCCGAGAAGCGAGAAGGAGATCTGTATGTATTCCTCTTTTAACGCCGGAGGAGAGGAAAGTGGGACTAGCGGGGACAATAATGACGAGACCCAGCTGCCTTTCCTACGGGGTGTCACTCTCCTAGAGGGTGGCTGGGTGGACAACGTATTGCAAGTCGGTAAGTGGGCTGCAATAAGCGGCTTATAATGCAGGGAAACGGACTATAACAAATAAAACATCTAATCCACACTGTTTGGCTTTTTCCATGGAAACGTGCCAGGCTTTTAAAGGGCTTGTGTTTGCCTTCCGTATTCTTGTCTATTATCAAGCACGCAGACTATTTCTAAACCAGTCTACCCTATAGCTGTGTGAGAACAGCCTATTTTCAGAGAAGCTCGTAATAGTAGCCCACTTCTCCTTGTTTTTGCCCAGTGAGCTGCGCGCATTGAATTGCCCTGAGCCATCCCAACTGGAAGCTTAGCACTTTGTTCCTATTTCTGTGTCTTTCCAGCTCTCCATGCCCCCACCAATGGGTACACAGACAAAAGCCCCCTATATCTTTTCACCGCTGGCTAAATAGAAGATATTTAGAAAGGGTGGGAGGGACGGCGATTTAAAGCCACAGTGCTTCTATTTTGTTTGCCAAACACCTTTGTGAGACAGATTGAAGCTTTTCTGCTGCCTTCCCAATATTCTATGAAAGCCCAAGCTATAGGAGGCTCTTAAAGGCAAGGATGCATTTTTCTCCCAGCTGCATTATTTGTGGTAGAGCAGGGAGTAAACAGAGGTGCTGTGGGCTCAGCAACCCCCCTGCCTGACTGCTTGCCTGCCTGGCTGCCTGCCTGCCTTTGCCAGAGCCACAATATTTCACTGCATTCGTCAGTGCAATAGGCTCAGCTGTCAATCCGGCTCCCCACCCTTGGAAACGGTTCAGGATTCTAATCCCATTACCCTCCCCAGTTCATCTGAATCTTAATGCATTCTGCAAACAAGATTTTATGCATGATCTTCTTCCTCCTCCCTCTCTCTCTCTCTCTCTCTCTCTCTCTCTCTCTCTCTCTCTTTCTCTCTCTCTCTCTCTCTCTCTCTCTCCCTCCCTCTCTCCCCCTCTCTCACACTCTCTCTCCTTGGCTCACTATCCCTCCAAAGAATCTGTGTGGAGATGGCTTCAGCTCTTGTGGGCTCAGAGAATGTGCAGTGCACAATAGTAGCCATGGAGCAGGCAGACAGGCAGGCAGCTCTCTCTCCCTCTCTGGCCTGTTTACCAGATTCCCCAGCATTAGGCTCATTTATGTGCTCACTCTTTTGGGGCTTTATGAAGCTGAACACTGTCAGCTCTGGGTAAAATAGAAAGTATGAGGCATCAGTGAGGGGATCTTTGTGTGTGTGTGTGTGTGTGTGTGTGTGTGTGTGTGTGTATGTGTGTGAAATTAGAAAGACAGTGGGTTGCTGTACATACATGTCTGAGAGGGAGAGGGGAAATAGTATGTGTGTCAGTGTGTGTGGAGGTTTGATAAACACAGAGGGGGATTGTGCATGCATGTGTGTGTGTCTTCATATGCACGGGCTGTCAGTCTCATCCTGCATGCTCACAGAGAGTGGAGGATGACAGGCAAGTACACAGCAGGAGGAGGGCATGTTATGCTGATTGCAATTTTCGCCCCAGAATTTTTTGCTGCGAAAATAAAGCCAAGGAAGAGAAAGTGATAAATAAAAGATGCAATCTTCTCCAGGGGACAGGCAGCCACTGGAGGATGAGGGCTTAAAAGCAGGGCAACATGGGAGGGGGCTGTCAGCCACATCACAAACCGCATGTATTGGCCCATCAAACACACAGTGGGTCTGGCCTGAAAAAAAAAAAAATACAGGGTGGGTGTGCACACATGCGTGCGTGTTTGCATGTCTGTGTGTGACTTCTTTGTGTGTGTGTATGTGTGTGTGTGTGGGCTGTCAGTGGGATGGGATTCAGTGTTGATGATGAAAGACAGTAGAGCAATAGAAGAGATGCGGAGGTTATTGTGTATGGGGGAAAAGCTAATATACTTGAATGGATTGCTGTCGCTGTATTCCTCTCCTCCCCCCACCTCCCTCTCTCCCAAGTGAGCAGCTATAAAACTCTCCATATTTACTCCCCTAAGGCCAACTACCAGCCCCCAGTCTCCTGTGATTATTTATCTTTTTCTCAAAGACATTAATCACACGCTCTTTCTTCTTTCTCCCTCTCTCTTTCCATACATCAATGCTGCGGAAGGGAGGGATAGGGGGATGTCGTTTACGGGGAAGAACGATAGATCGGGTGATAAGAAGAAAAAGAGCAGAAGCCTAGAGGGAAAAAGTGGGTGGAAAATGCAAAAGAGAAGAGAAGCATTGAAATTGTGATCGCAAGAGAAAGGGACGTATGAAAGTAAAGAATGAAGCACGGAGAAAGAGAGAGTGAGATGGATGGGGTGTTCTCTCTCCCATGTGAGCTTGTCTGTTCCAGTGCCAGCCTCCCAGATAAATATTCATGTATGAACGCAAGTGCACACCACTACTGTTACCCAGCAGTCCACTGTTCTTCAGTCATGGCAGTCCAGTCTTGGCCCTTTTGCATTGTTTACTGTCAAACTACTAATCAGTGAACAGGTAGTGGTACGCACATATCCATATTCCCACATGCACAGTGGCAAAACAATAATAAAAAAAGACTACACCTGAAGGAATTAAAGTAAGTGTGTGTCTTGGGAAAATAGTCCCATAACAATTGCTGCCATGATAATTACATTGTTACAAGGAGATCGCAGGGATATCCACAGCATTTTTCTCGATGCTGTGCTGCGTCTCAGTTTCCTTTTGCTTGTCAATCAGGCCGTGCTCCGCCATAACAGAGCATCATTAAATGTATAGAACGTCCAGAGCTGCCTGTTCTGATCAGAGCATCTGTTCCCTGGCCCCCCTTGTGTAATTCAGACTCAGGAGCTCATCACACTGAAAGGAAGGCTAGTATTATGGTGCACCATCCTCTAATTATAGAATTCTAATCCTATGTCTCTAACATGGCATGACGAAGCATGTTTGCACTTCATTACTCCCCCTTCCTGTTTTTAGTCCTCTAGTCTGGGTCAAGTTCATCCCCTCTCCTCTCATTCATTTATGGCATCCACTGTCCCACCCCCTCCCTTTGACCTCTCGTCCCTGTAACGCCCACACCCTGTCTGCCTGTAGGGCTCAGAGCCAGGAGGTAAAACCCCCCCGACACACACACACACACACACATGCATGCACACACAACCCCCACTCTCCACCTCTTTCTTACTATCCTGTTACCGTAAGCCCCATGTCCCCAAGGAGTGACACACTGATGCCTGGCATATGTCGCTCCCTGCGATGTCATTAGCCTCGGCTACGTGCTACAGCCTATTTACCCAACTCTTGTCGTTAGGCTAATTTTTTCACATGAATCTACATGTCATGTTATCATGCTCCTGCCCCAAATCTGAATGATGAGGAGGCCACTTTGTAGAGATTGCTCAGCTAGAATGAAGATAGAAATGCACATTCTCCAGCCTATTTTGATGTATTTTCCATGGTGGTGTTGTTGGGCTAGCTACCCTATAATATTTTGCCCTTCCCCTGCCGAAAATATCACTGAATGTCCGTGGCTGTCATGCCTGTTTGAGTGTGAATGTCATCCTCCTCTGCTCCACCTATTTCGGAGGCAAGTATGCCTGACTGTGTGTTTGTGAGTGTGTGTGTGTGTGTGCTCCTGCATGCTCATAACTCAGGTTAATTTGTTCACGCTCTGGAGAATCTTAATTAGGTTTCTGCGTCATCTACTCTCTCACCCTCTTTTCATGATGATGTCAATGAAATAGTGAAATACCAACCAGTCTGGTGGTTCCCCTTTTTAACCAGTTCCTTTTTGTAACACAGATGGTGGAAATCATAATATGGTCTGTCATAAACCTTGTGTTAAGCTCCAGCATTCCAGCTTTAGGTGTGCGAGTAGGGAAGCCGTCGTATGTCATCAGCCTGGTGCTTTTATATTGACTGTAAATCACATTTATTTAACGCCTGAACTGTGTTGAATACTGAGCTGTCTGTCATAGGCACAGCTTTGGCCGTATCACACAGACACACACACACACACACACACACACACACACACAAAACTTAACAAAAGGACTGAAACAACAAAAGAATATGTGCACTCATGAGTAGGTTATTTGTTGTGTGAGAAGGCAGTGAGCTACATGCCAAGGAGAAATCTGTGCCACTTAGAGAGGTGGAGTGACATTGAGCATGTTTGTGCAAGAGCACACTCAGGTACACACACAAACACACACACACATACACACAGAATTTATTTTACTCTGCACATTTCTTTTCCTAAGAATTCACAAGGCCTTTCAAAGGGGCTTTTCAAGGACCCACTTTGACATTTCAAGCATTTTGTCCACAAAGGTGCAGAATTTAAGATCTGGAACTTAAATCTTGCATGAGCATGTCGTCCGCCAGACGCTATCTGGCTGAGCTAGCTTTTGGTGAGCGGGCTTTTTTCTTCGCTGTTTGTGTGTGGGCTGTTTCTTTTCATGTGGGTGTATCTGGTTTTATTTTGCAGTTAGGTTTGCCTGAGAGTTCCTTTATGTTTTACAATGCCCGTTGAGAAAGAGCCCACATGCCTACCACCAGAGAGAGGGGGGAAGAGAGAAAGAGAAAGAGAAAGAGAGAGAAAGACAGAGAGAGAGAGAGAGAGAGAGAGAAAGAGAGAGAGAGAGAATGCTTTCTGATATGTTATTTGTGTGTGTGAAACAAATATGTTTTAAAGTGAACACAACAACATGACTCACAAAAAAAACTGCTGACACAGTATGACTCAGGACATTTCAAAAAACATATCCTAGTAAGCCTTTCTTGTTGTTTTTCTGAATAATATCTTAAGAGTAGCCTAGTCGTTCTTGAAGAAGGTAGAAAAGCAAACTGCACCGTCAGTTCAAATGCTATTTGCAAACTGAGCTCTGATGGTTCGGATCAAGGTGAGTTTTAAGGGTTGGGAGTTTAGGAGCAGTGATCCTGGAACCAGTGCCTCAGGTCTCCCCTTTGCCATGTGACTATCCCTGGGATTGTATCGTCATGGAAACATGGCTGAGCCTAGAGCTAGTGTAAACAGCTGTCCTTCCAAGAGGGAGAGAGAGGGGCAGCAACCGCATCCATGTGAAGAGACGTCTTTAGGGAAAGTGCTCTCTCTCTCTCTCCCTCTGTGTGTGTGTGTGTGTGTGTGTGTGTGTGTGAGGGAGAGAGAGGTTCCAGGCCTTCGTGTCATTATGATGGTTGAATGGAAAGAAGATAGGATACATTTAAGCATAAGCACGTTAGTATAGTTTAATTGTGTATCTGTGTGGCTATGCAGACGTTTCATCTATACAAAGGAAAGATTAAACCTTAAATATTTGTTGTGCAATATCCCTGTTGTCCCATGTTACATAATATTGCTTGATGTTAGTTAATATTGGGGTATACATCCCAGTTCTGTTTATGTAATAATCAGTTTCATTCTGCTCATAATGAGTTTCAGTGCAAGCCCAATTTGAGTCATCGATCTCTCACAGTCAGCCCAAGACCCACCGCCCCCAACCGGAACAAGCCACATATGGTATTTGCCATTTAGTGGATGCATTTATCCAAAGTACTTTACAATATGCTGAGCACATACATTTTCAGTTTGGGTGGCCCCATTGAGGATTAACCCATAAACCAGCTCCTGACAGTGCCATTCTGTAGCCACTGAGTGATAGAGGACTACTAGCCACTGCTGTTTTTAGCTGGTTCTGTCATATTCCCAGCACATCAACTGTTTCCAGTAGGCCCCAAACCCTTTGCTTGCCACAGCCCCAACTCCAAACTCCAACTTGCCCAATTCCCAGACCCAGATGTGCCCCTAGACAGATGATTCCCACCACAGACCATAACTTACCCTCACCAACACTGTTCCATTTTCTGCACCCAGCCATAACTGTCTCCTGCTCTTCACATTCCCTCAATCGTACCCCAGACAATCCTCTGGACGGCCCCTCTCCCAGCTCCAGCCAGAGCTAACTTCTGTCTGCCCCATTTCCAGTCCCCTGCCACAGTCCCGAGACCTGACTCCAGCCAGCCTCACTCCCACTCCCAGTCCCAGTCCCAGACCGAGCTGTCTCCTCCCTGTCCTTCTTTAATCACCATTCCCAGTTCCAGCCCTAGCCACCCCCTTTCTACCCTGCTCCCAGCCCCATTCCCAGTTGCCCCAGGACCACAGCTCAAAATTACTCAGCTTGCTAATACTGGCGCATTTACAGAGATGCTGATCAGTGTGCATTGCCCCTGTTAAAATAAACCAGCTAAAGTAATAAAGTTCCAGCATGAGCTCTCTAACGTCTGCCCCAGTCCCAGTTCCAGCTCTTGCTGTCTCCTGTCCCAGACTGTGGCTGCTGGGTGTGCGTCAGCACTGCTCCTCGGCTGGCTGACTCTGTCTAGGAATCTAGTCCTCCGTCCACAACGCTCCTTCACCTTTCTTCTCTGTAAGGAGAGAGGAGAGCAGAGGGAATGGAGAAGGAAAGAAAGTGGGCAATAGAAAGGCTACTAAATCCAGAATGACAAGGCCCTATTAAAAGCCTTTTTTCTATTTCATTTAATGACTTTTATTACCAGCCGCCTTCTCTCTTCGATTTGGCAATAATAACAACAGGGGAATGCAGTGCTCAGCATTCTCCTCTATCTGATGCTCCCGTTCACTTTTTTCTTTTTAATGAATTCCTCTTTGCACCAATGGGCTGCTGAAATAAGCACAAAGCAGTCCAAGACTCTGCTTACTGCAGTGGTCCAATGGAAGGTTCAATGTATGTATATATATGGATGTGTGTGTGCGCGTGTGTGTGTGTGTGTGTGTACTCACATAATCATTACACACAGGTAGAGAGGTAGATGCTTACCTGCCATTAGCCATAGAAGGTTGAGGGCCAACTTTGATCTGCTTAGAACAAAAAAGTCCTGTGCAAAATAACTGCAGATCTGAGTTTTTAAAAAGTTTTCAGCCCATTGACTAAATGAGAAATGTTTTCTTTAACATGGAATCCACCTTCATTAAACCATGGTAACTTTTGCTGCAGGCACCTCTCGTCAACAAGAGGTTCTCTGCTCATAGCGAAACTGGGTTGTAGACTACTGTCCCTCTCTGGTGATGCTGCTGAACTGTCCCTGAGGTGATTGCTTGTGTGCCAACAGACTTTGATTCTTGATAGTAATGAAAATACCTGTTTGCCAACATACAAGGCCAGACACATTGAGAAACACTAGTGGCTTCTTCCTTCCGTGGGGTTTGAGTGAAGGTAGATAGAATTTCTCTCAACCCTGGTTTTTCAGAGCATGAATACAAACGAGTGCGTGCATTACGGCTCAGTGAGTGTGTTTATGGCTGTGTGTGTTAGGCTGAATAAAGGTGAGGCATGTTAATGATAAGAAGGCGGATGACATTCTTGTCCGTCATCATCCCCACCCTATCTCGTTTCCATTTGCACATACACACATTCACGCACACACACATTAAGACACACACTTGTCTCATACCGCTAGGGCGCCAGTAACTTGGCGCCTTAGAATAAACAACAGCAGAGGATGAGGGCTTACCTGCCACTGACCCCTGTCACACAAACACACACACACACATCGCTGGAGGTGTTCACTCATGAAGTGGACCCTCCCCCACCACTAAGCTGGCCTTATGCTGACCTCCTTACTTGACCCCCAGGGATTTGGTGAGGTCACAGGTCAATCTGGTCAGACGGTCCCTCCAGTGGCCAATTGCACCATTTGAAAGGTGGGCTCATGCTCACACTATTGCTTTCCAATAAACACCACCTGACCTGACAAAAAGGTTGCTCCTTTGTGTGTGTGTGCATGGGTGTGTATGAGTGTGTGTGGTTCTAATAAGCGATTTCTCACCTGAGAGATCAATACAAAGAGAGAGACACCCAGGTTTTTCTACAGAACAATCCGGAATCTGCGCAGGCTCCAGGCAGGGGGAGCTTACCCGTCCTCTCTTGCCCAGCAGGCTGGAGTGCTGTGCAGTGTGAGCTATGTGGTGGAGGAGGAGGAGGAGGAGGAGGAGGAGGAGGAGGTCCTAGCGAGAGTGTGAGGTGCCTCTGGCTGTGCCTAGTCTGAGGATGTCGTGGCTGTGTGGCATGTGAGACATGCATTCACTTCTCTGTGGCAGAGCAGCGCTGAATAGAGCTGGGAAGGCTCTCCAGGCATGAGAGAGAGAGAGAGAGAGAGAGAGACAAAGACAGAGAAACGAGAGAGACTTAAAGGGGAGGAGAGGAAAGCTTTCAACAGACTATGGAATTTAGTTTGCCCTTCTGAAGAGTTCTGTCTCAAAGGGGTTTGCTCCTTCTTTTTCTTTCTTTCTTTCTTTCTCTCTCTCTTGCTCATTTGTTTGCTTGCTTACATTCTGCCCTTCTTCCTCCTGGCATCTGATTTTCTTGTCTTTCACTCGCTCAATACCTATCCCTGTTCTTTTCTTTCGTGCATTCCCTCCCTCTGTTTATAAGCTCTCACGATCTCTCTTTCTCCCCTTCTTCTTTCCCCTTCTCAGTTTCCCAGTTTCATTCCCAAGCCAGGCAATAGAAACTCATATCTTATTTACACTGCCCCTATCTAGATACAGCATGTTTCCATAGTGCTTCCTGTGTCTAAACTCCCATAGGAAAGCTAGCCGGCTAGCTAGCTCCTGCTCTCTGTATTAGCAGACTGCATCCAGACCTCAGGGGCTATCACTGTTTCTACATTTAGAAGCTCTCTGTTTACCACTGTCTAGAATTAGGAGAGGAACAGGACTTGGCCCATTTGCAGTGCTGTCTTTCTCTGAACGTTTTAAATTATCCTTACCCTGAAGTTATCCAGGTATGGCACTGAGTAGGAAGATCATCTTGGAGCCTCCTGGAACTTTCTCAGTGTTTCACAGGCGCTGCCATTTTGCATTTCCTGTGGTGTCATCACTTTTCACATTTTAGTCTTTCAGTTGATTCACTGAATGAGCATGGAGGGGTTCAGTGTCTTTCTCAAGGACCTTGCAGGATGTAAGACTGTTGCTGGTAGGGCTGCATGATTAATCCGATTAAAACTGAAATTGTGATTTGAGTAGATGCGACATCTAAACAGCGTGCAGCTGAAATGTTTTAAGATTATTTTGTCTCACACACTGCCAGCTGAATGCACTTGTTAGACAGAGTCAGTGCATCACAAACCCAGGCACTTTATGAGCCATGTTGTTCAGATAATGCCATAGAGAATTGTATTAGATATATTTCGAGCATACCTTCACTAGAGCCAATGAGGGGCACGGGGGGTGAATGCACCAGCTAGATAAAGCTCGGTACAGCCAGTTACTGTAATAATTTATTTCTCATGAACCAACAAATCTGTGATTTATAACAAGAAAATGAACAGGTCTGTCCAATTTGCAAGGAAACTTTGCAGTTACAGTTTTTTTAAGGAAATGCAGCTGCTTAGGCATGTCTAGGACACATCCTAGCAAGGTTCCTTGATTTGGCAAAATTTTAAGGAAACATTAATTGGTTCCTTTGCAGCATATGCTATCCCATAAGACCATGTGGTGAGCCAGAAATGTTGGTGTAGAGGCTCTGAGGCAGGCCCATACCAGCATAGCTGCTAGTCAGCTTACTACAAGTAATTTAATTCACCTTTAGTTACCTAGTTATAAGGTAACTAGTATTGTGTTTGCATTGCATTTTCTTGCATTTTAGTTTAATAAGAGGGCTCACCATGAATTTCCATGGATGGTGGTGACTGTGATATTTTCTTGTTCGGCTAATTCATGCTTTTCATATCAATTCAAATCACATTAACTATAATTTGTATTTTGCAGTGGCTATGAACTTAGTTGGTTTTCATCTTCTGTCCAACGACTACAGATAAAATGTAGCTTTGTAGCCAATTCTAGGACAATTATTTGACTGCCATTTCTCCTGTTAAGTAAACAAATAAATAAAATAAATATTGAACCAGACTCAGGTGCAGGATTTCTGCTGTAGCCAAAAGACCACCCGGCCTGCTGCCCACGTGCTATGGCTACGTTTTGGAATAGCTTTGCTAAAAATGTTTCATGGCACCATGAGCACACACATTTTTAGCGTTAGTGATCATAGTTTAGATTCATGTTAGTGCCGTGATCCAGTCCTCAATCAACTGTTCCTGCTGCTGCCAAGTCCTGTGTAAGTAAAGTTGCTGTACTCGCTTCCCCAAAAGTCGCTTGATGACACCATCTAGTTTGCATATCAGGCTGATCTACATGATTAACAAATATAGTTTTAAAATACACGAGACTGGGGAAGAAGAGGGCACACGGCGGTCCCCTCTCAGAAACTGGACTCTCATTAGCATGCGAGGGGTGTGAAGCATGGAACAGACTATGTTTAGTTTGTGTGTGAACGCAGAATTATTCTTCTAAAGATCAGAAAAAGTAGCTTGATTTGTTGCTAGTTGCCTATTAAAGTTGCCAAGTTGGCAGAACTGTAACTCTGTATTATTTTGTTAGGTGTTGTGGAGGCATGGCTTCCATTTTTAACAGCAGTGATCGTAGGGATCCGTGTTCAGTGAGGTGTTCTGCTCATGGACTGACTTTTGTTCTGTATTGTTTTTTGGGGTGTTGTTGAAGCCAGGTGTTGGTGTTGCTGGTTCTATAGATTATGAGTGTTCTGGTTAACTGTCACCATGTGTTAGTGCCACCCTGTCTGTCTACATTCTTGTCCACATCCCTGGCTGCCTAGCTGATTGGCTGGCTGGCTGGCTGGCTGTCCCTCCTGGGCGGCTGCATCACCTCACCTCCAACCCCCCCCACCCCAAACACACACACACACACACACACACACACACACACACACAGCTAGCAATGGCCCAGCCCTAGGAGACATGGGTAATGGCCCTCTCTGATGTACAGCCTTACTCGATTGGACTGGATGGCCAACACACGCCTAAAATAACAAAAGAAAGAGAGAGGGGTGGAGAGGGAGGAGGGAGGGAAGGAGCGAAGCGATCGATAAAGCAGGGACACATCTCCTAATAAAGATTTATTCCTTTTTTTCCCCCTCTCCATCCGCCTTGGCAGGGCCAAGAGGGGGAGGAGAGAATGTGATTAGCGGACTTCTTTTCCCAGGGTGCCTCTGGTCGCGCGAGCATCCATGTGCACACGTCCATGTGTGCGGCAGTATGTATACCCTATGTGTTTTGTGTATTTTTGCATCTCTCTGTGTGTTTATCGCACGTCTCTCTCCTCCCGAGAGCAAAGCGGGTTAAAAGCAGTCTCTGTCGTTTGTCCTGCCGGCAGCAGCACTAGCAGCAGCAGCTGTGTCCCTGCCTCTCTCTCTTCCTGTCAGCTAATATTTAGTTAATCTTTGGTCTGGGACCTACGGGACTGGCCGGAGCTCCTGGTGCCCCATCCATCTCACACTGATCTATATTCCACACTGGATCCCTATGCCATTAACCACCACCGAGGGGAGGAGAGAGCAGCGGAGGGGATGGATAGACACAGAGGCGGAAAGATGAAGAAAGGGTAGATGGGTGGAGGGAGAGTGGCATGGAGGCATAGATGAGAGTGATGGAGAGAAAGCGACAGGGGGAGGGGGATGTCTGCCGTCACAGAGGGGGATGGCAAAAAAGGAGGAGAAGAGGAAGGTCAGCTATTCCAGAGATGAAGAGTTAATTTAAGGGGGGCCATAAAAGGACAAAGTGGAATGAAAATTGGGAGGCAAGAAATGTACAGTGGAGAGGGTTTATTCAGAGATGGAGTGTAAAGAATATGAAATAGGAGGGCTCCATTTTTCAGGCTTTTAGTTATTTTAGCACACCACTACCATTCAGTTCTAATGGAGATTGCTGTGTTCCTGCCCCTCTCCCACCTCCTTTTATAACTTGCTTTTTTTTCTTTTTTTTTTTTTTTTGCACGCTGTCATGATCAAAACCCTGAATCTGCTTGATAGAGCAGGTGGGATGAGAATATCTTCATTCCAGCCAAAGAAATGATAAACAATAAACAGAGAGGTGGAGTAGCTCCGCAAAGAGGTGCGAAAGGTTGAGGAGAAAGGGGAGAAGGATTGGGAGGAGGAGGAGGAAGATAAAGGGGGGGAGGGGAGACAAAGGTGTGGGAGTGAGTGATCCATATGCAGTGAGTGGGCCACTTCATTGATATGCAGTGTGTAGTTATGAGGGCGTCCACCTGCGAAGGCTCCAAGTGCTGAGTCACTCTCTAACGCACAGACTAAATGCTTTTATCCCAGACGCCTGGCCCATCTGAATGGAATATAATAGGCCATAAAGTGCTTTGCTAGCAGCGGCTGCTTGCCCCGTGGCAAACCCTCGCCCCTCGTTCTCCTACTCCAAATCTCATTTCACCACTTTTATGGAAACAAAGCACGTATGCGCTCTGCTTTAATTACATCGCTTTCTCTCTTCCTTTTCAATGATTCCTCCTCTTTCCATCCCCTCTTTTTTTTTTTCTTGTTGTTCCTCCTGCAGTACCTCTTAGCCTCTCACAAAGAGAGCTCTCTCTTTTCACTTCTCCCTCTGTCTACGGTTTTACTCCCAGCGTCCCTCCCCCCTTTTCGGTCATGTGTGATCACTTTGCTGCGTGTGTGAGAGAGAGAAAGAGAGAGAGAAAGAGAGAGAGAAAGAGAGAGAGAGAGAGAGAGAGAGAGTGGGGCACCTGTTTGGGATCTCAGTGCGTGTTTAGGGTCATGCCTGCAGGTCGTGTGTAATGAATAGCAGGGCTGTTGTCGAGCCACAACTGGTTGAGAAGGAGTTAGCCGGAGAATAATACACCAGTGATGGAGGTAGAGGAGGAGGATGGAGGGATGGAGGGAGGGAAGGGAAGGGAGGAATGAGGGAGAAGGAGGAAGAGGAAGAGTGAGAGGAGAGGAGAGGAGAGGAGAGGAGGGGAAGCGGTTACGAAGCCAGTGAGCCTTAACCACCTTCTGTCAGTCTGTCTGCTCTCAGCACTGTTTTCTCTCTCATAGGAATCTAATGGCTTTTCCACTGTCCGCTTTCCAAACCTCCACCACCCCCATCTCTCTTTCTCTCCTCTCTCCCTCTCCCCCCTTCGTCACCCCTCCTCTGTCTGTCTATCTATCTCCACACTGTTTTCTTCTTCTCCTTCCTCTCCTCTCACTCTCCGTTTCCCCCGTTAAAATTCTCCCCCCCCAAGTCTCTGCGCTTTCATTCCCGTCCCTTCTCCTTCTCTCTGCTGCTCCCTCCCTCTCTCTCCCTCTGTCTGTCCTTCCAGCTGCTGGCCAGGGGAACAGCTGACTAAATCTAAAGCTGGGGGCCCCTAGCTCTGGGTCTGGCCCTGGCCCCAGCTCTGCCACAGCCTCCTTCTATTCCCAGCCCCCTCCCTCCCTCCCTCCCTCCTTCCCTCGCTCCCTCCTGCCCCTGGCCTCTAGCCCTGGCTCCTCTCAGCAGCCTCAGCTCAGGCCTGGCCCTGCCTCTGAGCCTCCGCTCCAGCCCTGCCTGACTCTCAGTGGTTCTCTCCAACCATCCCCCTCCATCCCAGATCTGTGCTGAAAAGCCCCAAAACCTCTCTCTCTCTCTCTCTCTCTCTCTCTCTCTCTCTCTCTCTCTCTCTCTCTCTCTCTGTGTTTTTGTCTTTCTTTCTTTCTTGCTTATTCACTTGCTCACTTTATCCCCCCTCTCTCTCTCTCTCTCTGACTATGCTCTGTAGCTGGGCCCCTGGTACTGTCCCAACTTCTCTGGACTGAAGCCT